>NC_056747.1:82461376-82658876 GCF_019279795.1 Protopterus annectens | reverse complement strand
CCCCCTTCTAGTTAACATACCTTCCAATATCTCATATTCCTGGAGAAAATCCTCCAGTACAGAAACCATTCTGGGCAATCTTACAAATTGGCCTTTAACCAAGGCTCTCTTTTGATGTATAGGGGGCCAGCTGTTATAGTGCAGTAAGGAATTAGAATAAGTAGGCTTCCTATAAAGATGTGATGTAAAAACCTTGTTGTTATAGTCCTTTCTAATGGTGACATCCAAGTAATGAAGTACATCTCTGTCCATACACATAGTAAATCTCAGAAAATGTGTGGTTTCATTAATATCTTTCCAAAATAGCACCACATCATCTAAGAAATCAGCCATAAAGCACCCAACATTCTTTAAAAGGTGAATTAAAGACAAAAAGATCATCCCACTGGGCTACCACTATGTTAGCAAAGACAGGGGCACAGCATGCACCCATTGCTACCCCCTGCCTCTGCTTAAATAGATGCCTCTCAAAACTCACAAAGTTGTTCTCTAACACAAGTTCTAGGCACGCCCTCAAAGTTGAAACAGTATTATGGTCCATATTTGTGTTTTTGACTAAATAGTCATGTGGGATGACTGAAAACAAATCACAAATATCTATAGTTACCATTAGTAAGTTGTCATCAAACATTTCTTGTTTAACTTTCCCAAGAAAGTCCCAAGATTCTCTCAGCAACGGTACCCTGTTCTCTAGCACGTTTAGCTTTAGAATCCACACATTTAGCGATACTAAATGTTTTCGATGCTTTAGCATCCACTATTGGGCGTGTGTGTGTGTGTGTGTGGGGGGGGGGTGATGGATGTATGAGTTTTTGGGATCCCAAAAATTGTTGGGATCCGTGGATGTGGTGCCTCCAAAAATTCATGCTCTTCTATAGTAATCTGCCCATTCAACAACAACTCAACAAGTGTTAAATCAACATTTCTATAAGCAATGTTGAGTTCATTACTGGAGACTTCTCTGTAGGTGTCACTATATAACAGTTCAAACATCCTATTACTATAGTCATTAACATCCATTATCACCAGTCCCCCACCCTTGTCCGGTTTCATGATTCTAATGTCTGTTGGCTAAGATTTCTTCAAAAAGCACCACTTCATTAGATGTTAAATTTCTTGTTGTATTGCGGTCCAATCCATTCCTAAAATCACAAATTTCCTTAAGACACAGTGTCTCAAACAAACTAACCATAGGGTGTTGAGGGGGGATATAGGTACTAGATCTTTTTAATAGCATCAAGACCCCCTAGTATTATCCCCATTTTGAAATTGTATTGCCAAATTCAACCTCCTACTAAAAACTTTCACCTATAGGATTGTTTCCACTATGTTAGCCCTTCTTGCTGGAACAAAATTCATTCCCTTTTCAAACAAGTCAGCCCACTCAAAACTAATACTGATATGACTGAAATTGTAGGTGTTAAAATCCTCACTAATATTTTTTATAATGGTAACTTAATTGTCTTCTCTGATCTCTTCGTCGTTGCCAGGTACTACTTGTAATACTGGGCATTCTGTCTCCCCCTCTGTCTCTCTTCCTCCTCCTCCCTCTCTGCCGATCCTGCGACACATACTGTTGGTGCCCTCAGTTCCCTTGGCTCCCCTTCTGCTGGTTCAAGAGCCGTTGGGATCTCCTTAAAGGGGGGGGGGTCCCTACAGGGTCAGTCTCTTCTAGGTCATTGTTCAGTTGGTTATTAACATTCCCAGTGTTAGTTTCAAGCCTGTCTTGCCCTGTCCTAGACTTCCCTCTTGGGGGATTAGGGTATGCCATTCCACTTTCATAATCCAACTTGTCCCTCATAAGTTTTTTGTCCTTCCTGCTCTTAATATCCTTCAAACTTCTTTCAACATCACTAAAAACATTGTTAAATTCCCTAGATCTGAAGTACTTTACTTCATTTGATCTTCAACCTGTGGGAATACGGATCCTTATCGGATCCGAGCCGGCAAAGATTACTAGTATCAGCTCCAAGCTCCAGACTCCTCCCCTTACCCAAAATACATCTCCCTTGCCTTCCATCCCCATATCTCGTTTGCCACGATTTGTGTAACATTGTGTTTCTAGAGTTCCAGCTAGCAGGGTGTTTTATGACTGTAAATTTTCAAAAGTTTTTTGTTAAATTAGCCGTTTCAGATTAGTGTAGGTACCCTTTCTCCCCTCCCATCATTTTGGCGTCATGTGTAGGCTTGTAGTAGTTGTTAGTGTAGTTTGTCTGTGGTGCCCCTCCCTCCTTTTCTTGTCAGTCTAGTATGGTGAGTGCAAAACCAAATGCAAAAGTTCGCTGGAGAACCAAATAAGGGCCTGAGTCCGAAATGAAAGCAAACAGATTTATTTCCACTATACAAGCTATAAAAATGTGAAGAACACAAGTTGCATTATGTAGTACGGTGAGTGGGTTTGTGTTAAATTTTTAGGAAGAAAGTTTTTGTTTGTTTCTTCTCTTTCTTCTTAGATATGGCTGAAAAGCTTATTTTTAAGCGATGCACAGAGTGTGGCCATAAGCTCTCCCCAGCGGATGGCCACACTCTGTGTGTATTGTGTTTAGGTGTGGCCCACCTCAATGTTGACTGTTCCATTTGTGCGGGGTTCAACTCTCAAGCTTTGAAGGACAGAAAGACTAAGTTGGACCTCAAGGGGCTTCTTCCTGCCACTGATTATCCCTCCTCGTCCTCGGCTTCAGTCACTGCGGCTGTTGTGACTGCCTCTCCTGCTTCTTTGCCTCTGGCCTCCCCTCCCTTCCAGGCTGGGACTCAAACTCCTGCTTCTAAGCCTGTGGTAGTGGAGCAAAGGAGGGGTAGAGAGCGGGAGAGAGAGTCGAGGATGAAAGAGAAGAGGAAGAGGTCTCTGGACCTCTCGTCACCAAGCAAGTCTGCTTGGATCCGTGACTCCCCTCGGCTCCTGTCTCCGAGGTTCTCCCTGGAGCCAGAGGAGGCACTCCCAGTCTCCCGGGCCACAGCTCCCCGACCGGCCAGGTCGGATTCTGTGGCCTCGTCTCGGCTGACCCATTTGGATAAGATGATTAAGCGCTTTATCCATACACAGATCCAGATGGGGGTCTTGCCAGCCCCCCCTCCCTCAGGAGGGGGAAGCTCGCTTCCCTTTTTTCAGCCTATTACTCCTTCCCCTATCTGACCTTCAGCTTCGGAGTTCTCGGATCCGAGGTTGGCCTTGGTCGGGGGGTCGGCACCGATGGTCCTCACGTCCTCGATGCCAGCAACTGCCTGGAGCATCTCGTATCTGACCAGATCGGATCCGAGCCGGTCTTGGAGTTGGAGTCTGGGGTCGGATCTGAGGGAGTGGAACCTTTACCATCGGCTCCGATGTTGTCGGTCCAGGTTCCCTCTCTCGAAGCTCCCGTCACTTTGGGTTTAGCTCCGATTCTCGCATTGGACCCGGGGAGACTGGTCTCCTTATTGGCTTCACAGGAGGTCTGCTCTCCTTCGGCATTCAGTGTGGTAGAACGGGTCCTCTCCATTGGATCGAGGCCCCTGACCTTCCCCTTGGGCACCACCCAGACCCCCTCAGCTCTGTCTACTGTCCCCGTCGTCTTACCAGAGGGACAGCCCATGCCCAAAGGGCCCCAGACGGTTCCACCAGAGGAACAAATGGCTTGCGAGCACTCCCTGGAGAGCCCCACGGGAGATGTGCCTCGCAAGCATACGTGCAAGAGGAGGCACTTGGACTCCCCTGAGTCCCTAACCGAGAACACAGACTTAGATGAGGGGGAAGGCTCCCAAAAGTCACCTCCGACAATGTCTCCTTTGGAGACATCATGGTGATCCTGCTCCAGCAGGGAGGTTGGTCTGCCCCCAAGCCCTCCTCTAATGAGTCTGTGTTTCTGGAGGCCTTTGGCACGGGCCCGTCTACGTCTTGGGTGTCCGCCCCCACAGATCCTTTAGTGGATTTGATCACCTCGCGGGCATGGAAGGAACCTGAAACCGTAGAGCCAATCCCCAAGCACCCTGATAAGGTTTTGAGTCCCCCTATTATATAGACAGGCCTTCCTGGAACAAGGGCTCCCCAGTGGATGCCATGGTGGTAGCAGCAGCCATGAAGAGGGAACCATCTCAGGAAAGTTCCTCGGTCCAGCCTCCTGATGAGAGTCACAGATGATGGACTGGCTAGGGAAGCAGGTGTATGCTTCAGCTACCTTTTCAATAAGGGTGCTGAACTACTTGGCCTATGTCATAAGACTCCAACGGGACCTGGTGAAGGAGCTGGAGAGTCTCCACCCAAGTCCATGTCGCAGGAGGGCAAGGCTTTGTTGTCTGCGAAAATGGCCACTTTGAGAGCAGTATCGAATACATCCATGTGACTCCTCTCTCATGCAATGCAAGGAGTGGCTAGGGCAGAGCCGTCCAGCTTGTCCATGAGGAGTAATGCCTGGCTCAGGTTGTGCCAATTTACCGAGCCCTTTAAGGCGTCCTTTGCCAATGCCCCTTATGACAGCTCGAAGGAGCTGGAGGAGTCTCCACCCAAGTCCATGTCGCAGGAGGGCAAGTCTTTGTTCTCTGCGAAAATGGCCACTTTGAGAGCAGTATCGAATACATCCATGTGACTCCTCTCCCAAGCAGTGGAAGGAGTGGCTAGGGCAGAGCGGTCCGCCTTGTCCATGAGGAGTAATGCCTGGCTCAGGTTGTGCCAGTTTACCGAACCCTTTAAGGCATCCTTTGCCAATGCCCCTTATGACGGCTTGACTCTGTTCGGTAAGACCGTCAAGGAGATGCTAGTCTAGAGTGAGAAGGATGGGAAGACACTGCCTGCCATTGGGATCCACTTCTCTAACCCTCGAAGGTCCTTTTCCTGGAACCAGAGAGGGCAAAAGAAGATGTGGTTCCAGAAGTCTCATTATTCCCGGGACACTCAGGGCTCTTCTTCCCCCAGAGGAAGAGGGGGACAGAATGGACGCCGGCCCAGAGGCTGAGGGGGTCCACGAAACCTCTGGTCTCGAGAACCTTTCTCGGACAGACCCAGGCAGCAACCCTGAGGGGTTGCCCGACTGCTCTACTCTGGAAGCAGTCAGGGGACGAATGTTCTTGCACCCAGCGGCATGGGAGTCCATAACAATGGACCACTGGGTGCTGCAAATCATATCCAGAGGATATTCTATCCCCTTCGTGGGTTCTCCAACACCTTTCAAACTCCTTCCAGACATTCCACCCATGCAAAGGGAGGCAGCAGCAGAGGAAATTTCCAAGCTGCTAGGAAAATGAGCCATTGAAACTGTCCCCCCAGATCAGTCCAGATCTTCTACTCCAGGTTCTTTTTGGTGCCAAAGAAAATGGGGGACTTAAGGCCATTCTGGACCTCTCTACCCTGAACCTGCCAGTGATCAAAGACAGTCCATCATGCCATACCTGCAAGAGAGCAACTGGATGTGCTCGTTAGATCTCCAGGATGCTTACTATCACATAAAAATGCACAGAAGCTTCAAAAGGTCCCTCCGCTTCCAGTTAGGGGCCAATCATTACCAATTTTGAGCTCTAACCTTTGTCTCACTAAAGCCCCCTGGGTGTTTACCAAAGTGATGGCGGTTGTAGTGGCTCACCTGAGGCTTCAGGAGATTCAGGTCTATCCGTACCTAGATGATTGGCTCTTCACTGCTCCCACCAGGCTACTGTCCCAAACCAGGGACTACTTTATGACACTTGCCCTGAGATTGGGTATCACAATCAACACATCCAAATCTCTACTAGAGCCTGTACAGGTGATAGACTACATTGGTGCCAGGATAGACACACTCCAGGGCAAAGTGTTCCTGACCTCAGAGAGAGTTCAAAACTTCAGGATGCATGTCTCCCTAATTTACCATTCTCATCTCCCAACAGCGGAATCTGTATTGAGGTCCCTAGGCTCGATGGTGGCGACCATAACTCTCCTTCCATGTGCCCGACTATACATGTGGATTCTTCAGTGGACTTTGGCAGTTCAGTGGTCCCTGTTGGATTTACCACTAACTTATCCTATCCACCTAAGTCAAGTGTGTCAGTATCCCTCATATGGTGGATGAGCTCTCCAGACATTTTGGAGGGACGACCCTTCGTTCCAGCCCCGGCCCAAGCCACAGTAACCACAGATACCTCCCAGTTTGGGTGGGGGGGGCATTTCTCGTGCAGGACAGTCTAAGGCCTTGGTCCCCCATAGAGACCAGTTTGCATATCAATCTCCTAGAGATGAGGGTGGCCATTCTAGCATTGCAGGCCCTTAATGCCTTTCTTCCTCTGGGGATGATTGCTATTCAATCAGACAACATGTCGGTAGTCTGGTATATCAACAAACAGGGAGGGACCAGATCTTATCCCCTTTGTCACGAGGCCATGAGAGTGTGGGAATGGGCGATCTCCACTGGTCGCTTTCTTATTGCAATGCAGATTCCGGGACGGTCCAACATTCTACCGGACAGGCTAAGTCGGACCATTTTGATGCCTTACCAGTGGTCTCTGAATCCGTCATTAGTGGAACAGATGTTCAGCGAGTGGGGTCAAACTTGCTGCGATCTCTTCACATCTCCTTCCAACGCAAAGTGTGGCAGGTGTTTTGCTCTGAACCCCCTGCCTGGGGAGTCCCCCAGAGACTCTCTAGTTCATGCTTGGCCTCCCGGTCTTCTGTATGCTTACCCGCCAGTCCCTCTCATCCCGATGTTTCTGGAGAAAGCTTGTCGACTGGGGAGCAAGGTGATCTTCATTGCCCCATTCTGACCTCGCCAGGTATGGTTTCCCTTCCTTTGGTCTCACCTTCTAGCTCCACCTTGGATCCTAGATCTGTTTCAGGATCTGATTTCACACCCATTAGGGGTGCCTCATCTGAATCTGGACAGCCTGAAGCTCATGTCTTGGCTGCTCCAGGTCCCGTGATTGCTAGGACTCCCAGACTTTCCTCCTCAGTTAAGTCTATTTTGGTAGCTGCTCATAAGTCTTCAACCAGAAAGGTTTATCACAGCAAGTGGAAACGTTTTTCCTTCTGGGCCTCTCAGAGGAGTTTAAATCCTTTCACGGCTCCTGTTTCTGCTATTCTTGATTTCCTAGCTGATATTTTCCAGCATGGAGCTAGTTCTTCTATCAAAGTTCATTTGGCTGCCATTTCTCATTTTCATGTGGGCGAGAATTCTGCATCCTTGGCATCTTCTAGGCTGTGTAAAGCCTTCATCAAAGGCACCTTTTTGCTATGCCCCCCTGGTCAAAGATCCTGTCCCCCTGTGGGACCTTACTATGGTTCTCCAAGCTCTGGTCGCACCACCTTTCGAGCCTGCCGCTACTGTTGATCTAAAATTTCTATTGTGGAAAACAGCTTTTCTGGTCGCTATTACCTCTGCTAGGATGGTTTCAGAATTACAGGCCTTGTACATAAAATTCCTGCACATGATTTTTCATAAAGATAGAGATGTTAAGTTGTCTATCTCGCCTTCATTCTTGCTGGATGGGTTCGGAGCCGACCTCGGCTCCGACTCGGCCACTCTAAAAGCTCGAGAGTTGGTTCCACCGGCTCGAGGCTCCCCTTATATCCCACAATGCTAGGCGAGAGTTACCTCAGGTCTCGTTTGCCGCTACAGCTATCGAGGTTGGTTTTCTACCGGTTCTTGGTAAGTGACTTTTTCTTGTGTAATTTAGTCTATTAAAACCCCTTTAATTTTAATATCTTTACTTATTTCCCTTAGTTTAGAGAAATTTTTATCCCCTTCTAAAAAATTCCCGTTTTTTTCCCTCAAGAACTTTAGGTTCTTCCCTTGGGCCTTTTGGCCTTTTCTCTTCCCTAGGGAGTGTGTGTATTATTTTTATTTAAAAACCTAGTTAGTGGTTTTATTATACTTTAAACTTGACAGGGTGTAATTAGTGTGTTTGTGTGTGTGTTTGATTACACCTTTTTAAAAATGTCTAAGGAAGCAAAGGTCTCCGGATTCAAGAAGTGTGATGCGTGCTGTCAGAAAATGTCTCTGACAGACGCTCACACTTCTTGTGTCTACTGTCTGGGACCTTTGCACCTGCAGGACTCCTGTGCTGTGTGCCATGGCTTCAGCCCCAGGGTCCTGCAGGAAAGAAAAAATAAATTGATATTAAGGGGCTTACTCAAGCCAGAGGATTCCCTTTCTGTTTCTACTGGGAAGCCCTCTAAGGCATCTAGGTCTTCGGCTCCGACAACAGAGCCGAGACCTAAGGTTTCTAAACCTTTGCCTACATCGGCTCCGGCTGGAGCCGATGAGTCTCAGTCCACAGTTTCTGTGGTTCCCTCGGCTCCGCCGGAGCCGAGGTATTAGAAGTTCCCGTGTCGGCTCCGACCAGACCTTCGGAGCCGACAACTAGGAAGAGGTCCAGGTCACCATCTCTTGGCTCCGTTCATTCGGCTCCAGGATCTCCCCTGCTGTCTGAACGGAGCCAGAGATCTCACTCCTCTAGGTCATCGAGGCTGTCGGATCATGACCTTCAGAGGGTAGTGAGTCGACTTCTTAAGTCCGAGGCACTGGCCCAGATGCTTCAGAGCCCGACTCATCAGTCGATGCCTGCCCCGTCCATCAAAATATTCCTCCTTCGACTCTCTTGAGCTCGGAGCCGGGTCGCCGGAACCGAGACTGTGATAGCGTCGGAGCCGATACAATTGTCTTCGGCTCCGTGCCGGCTCCAATTTCTTCCTTGGAAGAATCTCGGTGCCGGACTTCCTCGTCGGCTCCGAGGGGTGAGTGGCATCGGACCCTTGTCCGACCCCTCTCCCTCTCGGTGCTTCGGCGCTGGTGAGTTCGGCTCCGACATCGGCCTCGGAGCCATCACTGTCGGTGCCGAGGGGGTTCTTAGCTTCTCGGAGCGGGGACCTCTGGCTCTGCCTGACAGGGGTGCATTCGAGGTCATGCGGAGTGTGTTAGAGCCTGGCTCTACTCCACAGTCGGCTCCATCCGCCTCCCTCTACAGTGCCTCAGGTTAAGTCGACTCACTCCCTCATCCCGGACCGCAGAGAGCCAGCTCCTCAGGAACCCCTGTGGGATTTCATCCTCTTCCGAGGCCTCTCCTGATTTGGCAGAAGAGCCCCTCGGAAGAGGAAGTGTAAGAGGAAACACATTGACTCACCTGAGTCCATCACGCCAGACACAGATTTGGATGATTCTGAGGGTTCCCCGTTCCCCTTCTGAAGATGTCTCATTTGCAGACATTCTGGAGATCCTGAAACAGAGGGAAATTGGCCAGCCCTCAACCCTTCGGAGGACGAATCTGTGTATCTTGAGGCATTTGGCTCTCGTCCTTCCACCTCCTGGGTGTCCCCCCCTTTGACCCCCTCATGCAGGTGGTTGCTAAGAAGGCGTGGACGGCTCCTGATTCAGTGGACCCCACTCCCAGGAGACCCTCCAAGTTCATAACGGCACCAGCAGACAAACAGTTCTTAACTAAAGGAGTTTCTGTGGATGCTATGGTGGTAGCTGCTGCCACTAAGAAGGAGCTAGCTGATCCTTCAGTACCTGTCCATCCACCTAACAAGGAATCTAGGTCCATGGACAGGTACGGGAAGCGGATGTTCTCGTCAGCGACATTTACCATGCGTTCGCTGAACTACCTGTGCCATTTTACTCGTCTTCAAAGGGACTTGATCAAGGAAGCGAGTGAAATGTTAAAGGACCCTACAGCTGCGGGTTTCCAAGATAAGATGAACACGCAGCTGGCTACCCTTAACTCCATAACCAACTCCTCCATGCGCCTTCTTTCTTACACGGCCGATGGAGCGAGCAGAGCCGCAGGGACAGGTGTGGCCTTACGTAGGCATGCCTGGATGCGGCTATGCAATTTTGCGGACCCCTTCAAGACGTCTTTCACTAACTCCCCGTTTGATGGATCATCCCTCTTGGTCCTCAAGTGAAAGAAACCTTGACTAGGTGCGAAACTGATGGCAAGACCCTTTCTGCCGTCGGAGTCCGTTTTTCTACTCCTTCTAGGCCTTACCCCAAAGGCCAGAAAGGTGGAAAGATGTGGTTCCGTAAACAATCTCAAGGGACTTCACCTGACGCACAGAGTCGTTTCCCCGCCAGAGGCAGAGGCGGGAATAACAATGGTAGACGTCGCCCTAGGGGCAGGGGGGGTCCGCAGAACCAGGGCAATCGGGAAGCCTTCCCTGACAAGCCCTTTCAGCATCCCTGAGGTGTTGCCCGACTGCCCATCTTCGGAGGCAGTCGGGGGAAGATTGTCACTGTACCCAGAAGCCTGGCTATCCCTCACTCAAGACAAATGGGTACAGTCCATCATTTCCGAAGGCTATTCTATCCCCTTTCTTCGCATTCCAAATCAGTCAAAAAAATCCCTTCCAGATGTCCCACCGCTCAAAGGGATCTAGCGGTTTTGGAGATTTCAAAACTGCTTGCAAAAAGAGCAATTCAGCCAGTTCCAGCAGACCAGCAAGGATCCGGAATCTACTCAAGGTTCTTTTTAGTTCCAAAGAAAACAGGGGACTGGAGACCAATTTTGGATCTCAGTATCTTGAACAGATCAGTCAAGAAAACAAGATTTCGGATGGTCACGCTGCAATCCATCCTTCCCCTTTTAGGCAAAGGAAACTGGATGTGCTCTATAGACCTTCAGGATGCGTACTATCACATAAAAATGAACAGACGCTCCAGAAGATTCTTCCGCTTCAGGCTGGGAACCAATCATTTTCAGTTCAGGGCCCTGCCCTTTGGTCTCACCACTGCCCCCCGGGTGTTTACCAAATGCATGGCAGTGGTAGCTTCTCACCTGAGACGACAAGGATTCCAGGTGTTTCCATATTTGGACGACTGGCTCCTCACAGCTCCCACCAAGCATCTCCTTCTGATGGCCAGGGATTACACTTTTCGCATTTGTCAAAAGCTGGGTATTTCAATAAATTGCGAAAAGTCTGTTTTGTCGCCTTGTCGTACTATTACCTACATAGGCGCAAATCTAGATACAGTAAACATGTCTGCGAGACTAACACATCAGAGGATAACAGACATTCACAAACTGGTATCGCTCCTTTTCAACAACAACAGAATCAAAGCCAGGTTAGTTCTAAAAGTGTTGGGAATTATGGCAGCAGCCATACCTCTGCTTCCATTAGCCAGATTCCACATGCGGATCCTTCAATGGATGCTATTTACTCAATGGTCATACCAGCAACTTCCAATGTCTCACACCATTATGATCACGCAAGCGTGCAAGAATCATCTTATGTGGTGGATGTCTTCCCCTCAGCTCTTGTTGGGAAGACCCTTTGTTCCACCCCCTCCGGTTGCTACTCTGACAACGGATGCCTCCCTGATCGGGTGGGGGGGGGCATTATCAGGGCAGGACAGTCCAGGGCACATGGCAACCAAACGAATGCCACTTGCACATAAATGTTCTGGAGATGAGAGCAGTGCTTTTAGCGTTGCAAGCCCTTCAAGACTCTCTTCCCTTGGGAACGATTGCAATCCAGACAGACAATATGTCTGTAGTGTGGTACATCAACAAACAAGGCGGAACCAGGTCATACCCCTGTGTCGAGAAGCACTCAGACTGTGGCAATGGGCGATTTCTTCTCAGCGGTTTCTGATAGCAACGCACATCCCGGGAAGTCCAATCAAATTGCGGACAAGTTGAGCAGAGCTATCCTCATGCCTCACGAGTGGTCTCTGAAAGACTGTTGTGAGAGAAATTTTCCTCAAGTGGGGTCAGCCTTGCTGCGATCTTTTTGCTACTCCCCAAAACAGCAAGTGCAGAGAATATTTCACTCTATTCCCTTTACCAGGCCAACCCAGCAGAGACGCTCTAGTCCAAGTTTGGCCCCGGGGACTTCTGTATGCATTTCCTCCCTTCCCACTAATCTCTCAAGTGATACAGAAAGCTATCGCTCAGAAGGCCTCATTGATCCTCATTGCTCCTTACTGGCCTCGACAAGTGTGGTTCCCCTTTCTACATCGATTTCTTTTGGAGCGACCGTGGAATCTGGACCTAGTTCCAGATCTTCTGATCCATCAGTCGGGTCAGTTTCATCGCTCCCTCCCCTCTCTGAACCTCACTGCTTGGTTCCTCCAGTTCCAACCTTAGCCAGGCTTCCTCAATTATCTCACTCTGTTAGAGATATTTTGATAGCTTCCCATAAATCTTCCACTCGGAAGATTTATTTGAGTAAGTGGAAACGCTTCACATATTGGGCTCAAGGAAAGGACATAGATCCTTTCACTGCTTCCATCCAATTAGTCCTTGATTTTCTAGCTGAACTCTTCCATGCAGGTTCATCTCCCTCTACACTTAAAGTTCAATTGGCAGCTATTTCTAACTTTCATGTGGGTATTTCTGAATCTGCCTTAATGTCCCACAAGCTTTGCAAAGCCTTTTTGAAAGGAGTTTTTCTTCTCAGACCTCCTATAAGAAATCCTCCTTCTCCTTGGGACCTAAATTTAGTTCTTGCTTCCTTGATTCTTCCCCCTTTCGAACCTGCAGTCTCCTGTTCTTTAAAATTATTATCATGGAAAACTCTTTTTCTGGTAGCTATTACATCAGCTAGAAGAGTTTCAGAGCTTCAAGCACTCAGCTGTCGCCCTCCTTATCTTTTGTTTCATAAGGACAGAGTATCCTTACGAACTAACCCGTCCATTTTGCCTAAGGTGGTCTCGACGTCAAATCTAAATCAAAGCATTGATCTACCTGTCTTTTTTCCAGAATACTCCAATAGGTCTGAACAAAAGTTACACTGCCTGGATGTTCACCGTCAATTGAGGTACTACTTGGATAGAACAAAACAATTCAGAAAATCTGATCAGCTGTTTGTCTCCTATGCGGAAAGCAGAAAGGGACTTTCAGTTTCAAAGGTATCATTATCCAGATGGCTAACATCTTTGATTTCCCTTGTATACGAAATTAGACACCAAAAGCTGCCTAATAAACCTAAGGCCCATTCCACCAGAGCTTTGGCTACTTCTTTAGCCTTCCAAGACAGACTGCCTATTGACACCATTTGTGCAGCGGCTACTTGGGCTACTCCTCACACTTTCATTTCTCATTATAAGTTGGATTTAGCTTCTAGGCATAGAGCTAACTTTGGTTCCACTGTTCTCAGGAGTCTGTTCCGTTAGGCCACCCGGGACAAGGTGCTAGGGACGCGGTCCCATCCAGCAAGAATGAAGGCGAGATAGACAACTTAACATATAGAAGTTATGTTCTTACCATAACGTTCCATGTTAGTTGTCTTCTTCTCGCCTTCTTCTTGCGTCCCACCCTCCTTCCCCCTGGCCTGGACAGACCTAGAGGAGTTGTGATTGTGACCTCTCTTTCTACCACCTCTTTCTTAGACATATGCTGTTGTGCATATTTCCTGGTTCAGGATGTAGGTCACCCTTCTTTCTTCCTGTTGTTAGAGGTGGACTCTGTTTACAGTTATATTGTTACTGTTATAAGCTGGGGTTAGCTTACAAACGAGATCTGAGGTAACTCTCGCCTAGCATTGTGGGATATAAGGGGAGCCTCGAGCCGGTGGAACCAACTCTCGAGCTTTTAGAGTGGCCGAGTCGGAGCCGAGGTCGGCTCCGAACCCATCCAGCAAGAAGAAGGCGAGAAGAAGACAACTAACATGGAACGTTATGGTAAGAACATAACTTCTATTTTCCCTTCGAACCAATCCATCTTTTCTTCCTAAGGTGGCATCACCAGTCAATATCAATCAGACTATAAATTTGCATGTGTTCTTTTCCAATTTTACCAACAAGATGGAATGCAAACTACATATGTTGGATGTTCACAGATAGTTACGATTCTATTTACATAGGACAAAAATTTTTCGTAAATCTGATCAATTGTTTGTTTCGTTCTATAGACCCTTTTTGGGCAAACCTATTTCCAAGGTCATGATAGCTAGATGGATTTCTTCATGCATCCTGCAGGTCTACAAGGACAAAGGCATGTCTCCTCCATGTCAGGTTAAAGCTCATTCCACTAGGTTCATGGCTACATCTGCAGCTTTCTGGTCTAGGGTGTCTTTGGATGACATTTGCTCGGCAGCTACTTGGTCCTCATCTCATACGTTTATCTCCCATTATAAATTGGATTTGACATCTAGAAGGAGAGCATCCTTTGGCTCTGCAGTACTCCAGAATATCCTTCCATGATGGCCACCCAGGTGTTTAGTAGCTGGGGACTCTGTCCCACAGGTTGAAGATCAAATGAAGTAAACTACTTCAGATAAAGAAGTTATGTACTCACCATAACATTCCATCTGAGTAGTTGTACTTCATTTGTTTTCAACCATCCCGCCTTCCTTCCCCTAGACCTTTGGCACATGTTCACCCTATGGGCTGTAAGTATAGATCACAAGTATGTTATCAGGTCGGGTTATAAGTGTAAGTTCAGCAAACTTTATCTGGGGATGGAAGGCAAGGGAGGTGTATTATGGGCAAGGGGAGGAGTCTGGAGTTCGGAGCTGATGCTAGTAATCTTTGCCGACTCATATCCGATATGGATCCGTATTCCCACAGGTTGAAGACAAATGAAGTACAACTACTCAGAAAGAATGTTATGGTGAGTACATTACTTCTTTTTTTTGTTCATATAAATAAATTTTAATGCTGTTGTCCAGTTTCACTATTTCACCATCTAACATTTGTAATTGTCTGTTGTTATCAGCTATCAAAACATTCAATAAGTCACAGCCTTCTCTACTGAACAATTGAATAAGCTCATGGTACAAAGGTGAGTCCTTAGATGTTCCGGTGGATTATTTCCACATTCGTAACCCTTTAGGGATTTGTTCATGTCTCAAACACTCGCCCAAATACCTATTTTCGAGTTAAATTTTCTTGTCCCTGTAGATTAATTCCTTAAAATGATTAATTTGTGAATCTAATGTCCTGTTGTCCTTTTGTTGAAGGGAACTCCCACTCGACCAGTTCATATCCCCTCTGAGCCATTGCTCAACAGAAAACGCCGGATTCACGTTGTTGGAGGTATATAGAAGAGCACGAATTTTTGGAGACACCACATCCATGGATCCCAACAATTTCACCAGCCCCCCCCCCCAGCCCAATAGTGGATGCTAAAGCATCAAAAACATTTAGTATTGCTACATTTGTGGATTTTAAAGTCAGTCATGTGCTAGAGAACAGGGTAACATTGCTGAGAGATTCTTGGGACTTTCTTGGGAAAGTTAGACAAGAAATGTGTGAGGACAGCTTACTAATGATAACTATAGATATTTGTGATTTTGTTTTCGGTCATCCCACATGAACAAGGGATTGACTGGTTTTGTGACTATTTAGTCAAAAACACAAATATGGACCGTAATACTGTTTCAACTTTGAGGGCATGCCTAGAACTTGCGTTAGAGAACAACTTTGTGAGTTTTGAGGGGCAGCTATTTAAGCAGAGGCAGGGGGTAGCAATGGGTGCATGCTGTGCCACTTTCTTTGCTAACATAGTGCTAGCCCAGTGGGAGGATCTTTTTTTCTTTAATTCACCTTTTTAAGACTGTTAGGTGCTTTATGGCTGATTTTTAGATGATGTGGTGCTATTTTGGAAAGATAGTGAGGATAGGCTGAATGTTCTTCTTTCGGCTTTTCCGGTTAGGAGTCACCACAGTGGAACTCCAGTCTGCTAATGATTGGCAGTAGATTTTTACAGTGCTGAGGTGCCAGTTCGACGCCCAACCTTCAACGAAGGCACGCCCATTCACGCATGCCTTTCGAACGCCACTCGACCACAGGGAGGACATGCAGACGAGGACAGGCTGAATGGATTCTTTAAATATATTAATGAAACCACACATTTTCTGAAATTTACTATGTGCATGGACAAAGATGTACTTTATTACTTGGATGTCACCATAATAAAGGACTATAACAACATGGTTTTTACATCACATCTTTATAGGAAGCCTTCTTCTTCTTCTTCTTCTTTCGGCTTTTCCCGGTTAGGGGTCACCACAGCGGATCACCTTGTCCGCACATTGAATGGCAGTGGAGTTTTACAGTGTCGAGTTGCCAGCTCGGCGCCCAACCTTCCACAGAAGGCACACTCACACGCACACCTAGGGCCAATTTAGAGTGTCCAATCCACCTGCAGCATGTCTTTGGGATGTGGGAGGAAACCGGAGCACCCGGAGGAAACATCTTTATAGGAAGCCTACTTATTCTAATTCCTTACTGCACTATAACGGTTGGCACCCGACACATCAAAAGAGAGCCTTGGTTAAAGGCTAATTTGTAAGATTGGCCAGAATGGTTTCTGTACTGGAGGATTTTCTCCAGGAATGTGAGATTTTGGAAGGTATGTTAACTAGAAGGGGGTACCCGAAGGAGATGGTGGTTAACATAATGTGTGAGGTTCAGATGAAAAGGAATGAGGGGGTGTACCACATGTTGTTGGCACCACTGCCACCTTACAAACACTTGGGCAAGGGAATAGAGAGAGTTATGGCAGGGTGTTGGTATTACCATACAGCATTGACTATTATGACATTTGCAACTTTGTCAAGAAATATTGGAGAATATTTAGAACTGACCCTGAGTTACTTTCCTTGTTTGGAGAAAAAACGGCCATTGTATACAAAAAGGAGGTTTCATTTAAGGATGTGTTGGAGAGTAGCTGTGGTGGAAGGGTTAATTGAGGATGCTTTAAATATGGAAGATGTGCCCAATGTCAATATATAGTTCACCAAGACAGGATTACAATTGTGAACTTTGGTATTATAACCCCCAAAAAAATATTTTTGCTATTCTAAAATAGTAGTATATGTTGTAGTATGTCAGGCATGTGGCAGTCACTATGTGGACAAAACAAAAAGAGCATTTAGGGCTAGGATTTATGAGCATGTCTAAGAAATCAAACATAATGAAAAGAATGCCCTATACAGACATATTAGAGAGAACCCAACACATGCCTTTAAATTCTGTGTCATAGATCATGTAGACTTAGGACCTAGGGGTGGCCCAATTGACGAATTTTTAGAATTTAAAGAGTTAAAATGGCAAATTAAACTTAACTCTGATGAAAAGCCTGGACTTAATGACAGGTTGTCATTAAGTTCCTATTTAAAATTAAAAGCAGCATATTTTTTATGAGTTTTATGGCATTATTTGTAATATTTAATATGTTTTGTGAGTTTGTAATAGACCGTTGCATGATTGTAATATGCCTTTTAGGATGTGCTGAATTTCTATGTGTTTCTAACAAATGGGTGGTACTGAAATGTAGTAATTAAGGAAGGGGTGGAGAATTGGGTATACAGTGTGTGTTTGTGCACTTTATTTTTATTCTGAAGAAGTCTGATGCTAGTAAGACGAAAGCGTTGTGAATAAACTGGAAATACACTCAGTACCTGGTGCGACCGGCTTGTCTCTTCACTTCTCTTGTTTTTACTGAGCTGCTGTGTGTGTTTATTTACCAGTTTGTGCTTTATGGAGAGTGAGGAGCAGCTGGTTGGCACCTCGGGTCCTGATATTAAACGGATGATAGGTTTGCTAGGTGCCCTCTATAGGAACAACTACTTTCTCAGCTTCTCTGCAAAAAAAGTTCTTGCCTCCTCATTCCTGCTTCGTACTCTCCTATATGGCGCCCCCATCCTAACCAATATTCAGTCCTCCCTAAAAACTAAACTGAATTCATGCTACAACAAAGCTGCCAAATTTGCTACAAATGCTAAATTCTCCTCTCACCACTGTTCCACACTACAACAACTTAATTGGCTGGAATTCCCCCATTACATCACATACCTACAACTAACTACTGCCCATAAAATCATTTACTTCCTAGCAATCTGCCCAGCTCTCATTGACATCTTGACCATCTACCATCCGAATCGACACCTAAGGTCAGAAAACAAAATTATATTAAATACTGATAAACCTAAGCTCTCAGCCGGTCAAATGCGTTACTCTTTCACTGTCTCTAAGCTTTGGAATAATCTCCCTCCTTCAATAAGATCTGTCAGTAGCTCCACTGGTTTTAAGAACTCCCTTTAACTTCACCTTTCATCACATTGGATATGCACCTGCACCCTTAATCACAATTCCATTACCTGACCCCTCCCCTAAAACCGTCTCATCCTATCTCTACACCTAGGCTTTTATCCCTTATCTCCTTTACATCAACTGCTTCTGCTGACACTTAGTCAGTGCCATCCCTACTCTAAGCCTTCTGCCTCCTTCTTTTTCCTTTATACAATCTCCTCTCTCAGCTAACAATGTTACCTACCATCTACACCTTCTATTTCTATACTTCTACCAATTCTTTACTTATTTCACCAAGTTATATAATGTTATATAATTCTGCCATGAGTTTAACAATTCTTTACCTATATCACCATGATATACAATGTTATCACCCCACTACTGTATGTAATTCTTGCCATATTATTGGATGCTGTTAGTTATATATCAAATGTATTACCACTACCTGATATATTTTCTATTATATGTTCTTTTTATGTAATTACATGCAGAGCTTTTCTCCCCGGGCCTCCACTGAAAATTGGCTCATTTCTGGCCCAGTGGACTTTCCCAGTAAACAAATGCAACAAATAAATAAATAATAATGGAGTCAATAGCCACATTATCGACAGTTGTTGCTGTGCTTTCCCAGAAGGTGGAGAGAATACATGTCGATATGAACTCAACGAGGGACAATATTGGTGAATCTCTAAGTCAGGAGCAATCTTTCATTACCCCTGCACAGAGGAATTACAATACCGGCACTATTGAGAATTGTGCGACTATTTCTTTAAATGCAACAACTGGGCCTGCATGTTCTGAGAGGCAGGAAGTTACTAATACCTCCAACAATGTAAATCAAGCATTTTTTGTTGAGCAATGGCTCAGAGGAGATATGAACTGGTCGAGTGGGAGTCAGGTACAAGAAAATTCAACTCGAAAATGGGTATTTGGGTGACTCGCCTTTGTACCGTGAGCTTATTCAATTGTTCAATAGACAAGGCTGTGACTTATTGAATGTTTTGATAGCTGATAACAACAGACAATTACAAATGTTAGATGGTGAAATAGTGAAACTGAACGACAGCATTAAAAATGAGTTATGTGAACAAAAAACTAGGGAATTTAACAATGTTTTAGTGATGTTGAAAGAAGTTTGAAGGATATTAAGAGCAGGAAGGCCAAAAAACTTATGAGAGACAAGTTGGATTACGAAAGTGGAATGGCATACCCTAACCCCCCCCCCCCAAGAGGGCAGTCTAGGACAGGGCAAGATAGGCTTGAAACTAACATTGGGAATGTTAATAACCAACTGGACAATGACCTAGAAGAGACTGACCCTTTAGGGACCCGCCCTTTAAGGAGATCCCAACGACTCTTGAACCAACAGAAGGGGAGCCAAGGGAACTGAGGCCACCAACAGTATGTGGCGCATGATCAGCAGAGAAGGAGGGGGAAGAGAGAGACAGAGGGGGGAGACAGAATGTCCAGTATTACAGATAGTACCTGACAACAACGAAGAGATCAGAGAAGACAATGAAGTTACCATTATGAAAAATACTAGTGAGGATTTTAACAGCTACAATTTGAGTCATATTAGTATTAGTTGTGAGTGGGCTGACTTGTTCGAGAAGGGAATAAATTTTGTTCCAGCAAGAAGGGCTAACATAGTGGAAACAATCCTACAGGTGAATGTTGAGTTTGGCAATACATTTTCAAAATGGGGATAATACTAGGGGGTCCTTGATGTTATTAAAAAGACCTAGTACCTATATCCCCCTTAACACCCTATGGTTAGTTTGTTTGAGACACTGTGTGTTAAGGAAATTCGTGATTTTAGGCATGGATTGGACCACAATACACCAGGAAATTTAACATCTAATGAAGTGGTGCTTTTTGAAGAAATCTTAGCTAACAGAGACATTAGAATCATGAAACCGGACAAGGGTGGGGGACTGGTGATAATGGATGTTAATGATTATACTAGTAGGATGTTTGAACTGTTATATAGTGACACCTACACAGAAATCTCCCATAATGAACTCAACATTGCTTATAGAAATGTTGATTTAACACTTGTTGAGTTGTTGTTGAATGGGCAGATTACTATAGAAGAGCATGAATTTTTGGAGATACCAAATCCACGGATCCCAACAGTTTTTAGGATCCCAAAAATTTATAAATCCATTACCAACCCCCCCACACACACACACACACACACACACACCCAATAGTGGATGCTAAAGCATCAAAAACATTTAGTATCACTAAATTTGTGGATTTTAAAGTCAATCATGCTAGAGAACAGGGTAATGTTGCTGAGAGATTCTTGGGACTTTCTTGGGAAAGTTAGACAAGAAATCTTTGATGACAGCTTGCTAATGGTAACTATAGATATTTGTGATTTGTTTTTGGTCATCCTACATGAACAAGGGATTGACTGGTTTTGTGACTATTTAGTCAAAAACACAAATATGGACCGTAATACTGTTTCAACTTTGAGGGCATGCCTAGAACTTGCGTTAGAGAACAACTTTGTGAGTTTTGAGGGACAGTTATTTAAGCAGAGGCAGGTGGTAGCAATGGGTACATGCTGTGCCCCTGTCTTTGCTAACATAGTGCTAGCCCAGTGGGAGGATTTTTTTGTCTTTAATTCGCCTTTTAAAGACTGTTGGATGCTTTATGGCTGATTTTTATATGATATGGTGCTATTTTGGAAAGATAGTGAGGATAGACTGAATGAATTCTTTAAATACATTAATGAAACCACACATTTTCTGAGATTTACTATGTGTATGGACATTGATGTACTTTATTACTTGGATGTCACCATTAGAAAGGACTATAACAACAATGTTTTTACATCACATCTTTATAGGAAGCCCACTTATTCTAATTCCTTACTGCACTGTAACAGTTGGCACCCTACACCTCAAAAGAGAGTCTTGGTTAAAGGCTAATTTGTAAGATTGGCCAGAATGTTTTCTGTACTGGAGGATTTTCTCCAGGAATGTGAGATTTTGGAAGGTATGTTAACTAGAAGGGGGTACCCGAAGGAGATGATGCTTAACATAATGTGTGAGGTTCAGACGAAAAGGAATGAGGGGGTGTACAACATGTTGTTGGACAACACCACTGCCACCTTACAGACACATGGGCAAGGGAATTGA
This sequence comes from Protopterus annectens, assembly GCF_019279795.1. Taxonomy (NCBI): domain Eukaryota; kingdom Metazoa; phylum Chordata; order Ceratodontiformes; family Protopteridae; genus Protopterus; species Protopterus annectens. Next base: position 82,637,821 of record NC_056747.1, on the reverse strand, counting down.
GAGAGGTATGGTAGGGCATTGGTATTACCATACTGCGGTGGTGGTGCTGCGGTCGCGTTGTCGCCTCACAGTAAGACGTTGTCCCATTCGATTCTCAGCTAGAGCGTCTTCTGTGTAGAGACATGCGTGAATGGATGTACCTTCGTTGAAGGTTGTGCGTCAGAGCTGGCAACTCGGCACGTAAAAATCTACTGCCAATCATTAGCGGACCGGAGTTCCGCTGTGGCGACCCCTAACTGGGAAAAGCTGAAAGACACAATATTGGTATTACCATACAGCATTGACTGTTACGTTTGCAACATTGTCAGGAAATATTGGAGAATATTTAAAACGGACCCTGAGTTACTTTCCTTGTTTGGAGAAAAAATGGCCATTGTATACAAAAAGGAGGTTTCATTTAAGGGTATTTTGGAGAGTAGCCATGGTGGAAGGGTTAATGGAGGGTGCTTTAAATGTGGAAGATGTGCCCAATGTCAGTATATAGTTCACCAAGACAGGATTACAATTGTGAACTTTGGTATTATAAACCCCCCCCCCCCCCAAAAAAATATTTTTGCTATTCTAAAGGAGTAGTATATGGCATGTGGCAGTCACTATGTGGGCATTTAGGGCTAGGATTTATGAGCATGTCTATGAAATCCGACATCATAATGAAAAGAATGCCCTATACAGACATATTAGTGAGAACCCAACACATGCCTTTAAATTCTGTGCCATAGTTCACGTAGACTTAGGACCTAGGGGCGGGCCAAGTGATGATTAAAGAGTTAAAATGGCAAATTAAACTTAACTCTGACGAAAAGCCTGGCCTTAATGACAGGTTATTAAGTTCCTATTTAGAAATAAAAGCAGCATATTTTTTATTAGTTTTATGGCATTATTTCTAATATTTAATATGTTTTGTGAGTTTGTACAAGACCATTGCATGATTGTACTATGCTTTTAGGATGTGCTGAATTTCTATGTGTTTTTAACAAATGGACCTTTGATGTGTTACTGAAATGCAGTAATTAGGGAAGGGGTGGAGAATTGGGTATATAGTGTGTGTTTGTGCATTTTATTTTTATTCTGAAGAAGTCTGAAACTAGTAAGACAAAAGCATTGTGAATAAACTGGAAATATGCTCAGAACCTGGTGTGACCGGCTTGTTTCTTCACTTCTCTTGTTTTTACTGAGTTGCTGTGTGTGTTTATTTACCAGTTTTTCTGTGGACAGGAATGTTCATATATGCTTTTTCATCCTTTCCATTAATATACAGTGTTCTTATGAAGATTCAGAAGGAATACTCCAAGATCATTATGGTGATACCCTTCTGGCCCATGCAACTGTGGTTCTCCCTTGTTTTGGAAATGCCCATGGGCAATTACCACAAGCTTCCTCATAGAGTAAATCTACTCACACAAGAATAGGTGTGTTTGATACAGCTCAGCATCAATCAGCTTCCATTGATTGCCTGTATGATAGGGTCTTAATTACTTTTAGGCACCTGTTTACTGACATTGTGCAGGTAGTACTAATGGAGGCAAGAAATCCTGCTACTAGAAAATCATATGTTAGCAAGTGAATACGTTTTTCTAGTTGATGCCAATAACATAACTAGCACCTATGTGGGACTGGTTGTTTTCTGTTTTTACAATATTTTTGTGAGTTACTATCCTATGGCCTTTCGAACTCTTCTATCAAGGTTCATTTATTGGCCATTTCAGCATGTCTGTCCATGGTTCCTCCTCTTTCACTGCAGTCTTATGTCAAAATGTTTTTGAAAAGGGTTTTGAATAAGAGACCTCCAAAAAAATCTGTGGCCGCTCCTTGGGATCTTAATTTTGCATTAGAAAATCTAACACTTGTTCCATTTGAACCAGCTGACTTGTGGTTCTTAGCATGGGAAATAGTTTTACTGATTGCTCTGACCTTTGCAAGAGGGGTATCTAAATTGCAGGCTCTTATAACTATATCTCATTTTCCAGAGGGACAGGGTTTCTTTGAAAACTAATCCTTCATTTTTGCCTAATGTGGTATCAGAGTTTACTTTAAGCTAAACTATCCATCTCCCTGTTTTCCTTCCTGAACCTAAACATGTGGGAGAACAGATACTCCATCCCTTGGATGCCACAGTGAATTCAGGTACTATATTGACAGAAATAAATCTTTCAGGTCTTTGGAACAATTGTTCATTTCTTGCGAATATAAGAAGTATGGATAACCTGTGTCAAAACAAGCTATTTCCAAATGACTGTCTAACGCTATACATTTTGTTATACTCAACATGACAGAACTATTCCAGCCAGGATGAAGGCTTACTCTATCCAGGCTTTGGCTTCATCTATGGCATTTTGAAAAAGGTTTTATTCTGAAAGTGTTCTAGAAGCTGCTACTTGGTCTTGTAAGCTTGATTCTTTCTTGAGGTGCTGATCATTTTCTAGGGGTATGGCACTCCTTCCATCACCCAAATGTAGTTAGCCAGGGTAATCTACCCATATAGCTAAGACTACTGCAGCAGTGATCAGCATGGTGAACAAAGTACATTTGTGTAAGTAAGCTTACCATAACAGTACATGTTTGAATGATCATTGCTGCAGTAGATACTCTCTCTCTCCCTCCATCCTGGTGTTTTGTTTTTATGCCAGGGTGTGGATATTAATGTTTGTTGTTCCTAGCTTTGTCTTTTCAGGGCTCAAGCTCCATCTCTCTGTTGGCAGGAAAGCTCTGAAGGGCTTTGTGCCAAAACTTGTCTTTTACTCAGCTCATGCTGCCTGACAGTTTGATGCCTTCTATGATGTCCTATAGATATTAGTTAGGGAAGAGGTACCAAACACTTGTGTGGAAGTAGAGTTTACTTAGAGTTTCTGGTTAGACACTCTGAAGAAAAAGAGCCAAAGGATTAAACACCTTTCCTCTCCCACTAACCCTTTTTCATAGGACTCCAGAGAGAATGGTTTTCTTTTGCAAAAGGTCATTTTAAGGTCTTTCAGTCACTTCAGGCTGTTTCCCCAGCTTCTTCCCATTTAAAAAGGAAAATATCTCCCTCCCCTTCAGACACTGATTCTGAAGTAGCAGAGGTTGGGCTGGACTATGCTTCATAAGTGTCTTCACCTGAATCCTTGAAATAAAAACCTGATTTCTTCCAATTCTTCTCTGAAAGAAATGCCCATTTCTGACACTATTAGAAGTATGACAAACTTATTTCATTGGTAGCGGAAGGGAATTTCTGATAGACAGGGGAGATATTATGACCTTTTACTCATAGAAACCCCTAAACCCTTGGCTATTCCTGCTGTTACTTGGGTATTACAGGATACCTCTAATACTGCTTGTGGTTCTCCTGACAGTAAAACACCTTCCTCTAAAAAGCCAGACAGACTTTACAATGTACTGCAAACACACACATTTCTTTTCAGTAACCCTGTAGCTGATCCATCTGTTATTGTTTTTAACAAAAGGTTCTGCTCTAAACATCTTTGTGCTTCTAACCCCATAATCCCAGACAAAAAAATGGCAAAGCCCTTGGCAGGTATGGGAGGAAATTTACAAATCTTCCACCCTAGCTTTCAGAACAGTCAACAGTCAAGCACCCATGTCTAAATATCTTTTGGCAACTTTTGCTGATATGAATAAGGAAGTTGCAGAGTTACCTTTGTCTGATATTATGTCCTCATTACTTTCTTTGTTTTCCACAATCACAAGAGTCACTAAGCATTTAAACTATTCTTATGTTGCTGTGGATGCAGTACCTAGAGCTGCAGCAACTCAATCGGTGATGCATGGGCATGCATGACTAAGATCCCAAAACCTTCCTGAGGATGTCAGATCTCAAATTCGTAATGCTCCCCTTGATAATGAAGTGTTACCTTACACCTCATTTGCTGAAGTCCTTAAAAGATTTGATGAGAGGGAAAAACTGATGGAATGGATCAAACAAATTTTTTAGTCCCCTATCCCTAGTATAGCAGAAATTACCCTTCGAGCCCTGGGCCATTTTACAGGAAGCCATTTAGAGAGTCCTCACAAAAGTCAGGAAAGCAACAATCTAGAAAACAATGACAAGGCAGATCTAAGATAAGAGGAATGGCATCACAGGCCCAGTCTTAGGCCAAAAAAAATGACCGATTATGCCCTGCCAGGACTTTGCTGAGGGGGCAGTATCTTTGGAATTTAAGGCTCAGGGTCTTTGGGAGTATAATTTCAAAAGGAAGCACATAAATATCAAATAAATGATGGCAGTGGTAAATGCATTAAATGCCCTGAATCATTTATGGACTCCAGGACTTCTTTTCGTAATTACAAACAGCACCTCAGTAATGTGGTACATAAACAAGCAAGGGAAACCAGGTCTTACCCCTTTGCTGGCTAACCATGATAGCCTTGGAAAGTGCAGTTGTGCACATAACTTAACATACTTATAGATGTTCGATTATATTGATGTTGCAGTAGTAATTCTTTTGACTTCCTGCTGTGCAGAAGCCTGTGGATGGCCAAAATGCCAGAGTCTTTCATCATCCCCCAGCTAGTAGACATCCCTTGGTGTCTGATGTCAGGATGTTGGTAGTATAAAGGTTCATCAGCTAGCACCATCTTAAGGTCTTTCTTGTCTGAGATGCCAAAGTCCAATGCTCCTCAGGAGGAGCACATCCTGCCCCTCTAACCTTACAGACAGATGGAGACTCTGAGGTAAAAGAACAGAGAATGAGGTAGGAGGGTACAGTGACTTATTATGGTACCCACCCTGGCCTTAGGGCAAAAGAGAAAATGGTAGAAAGGAAGGAGGAATGAAAGGCTACTGAAACATTGACCTACTCAAACATCTAAAATTATGGTAAGCTATCTAGACAGCTATGCTATATTTACTGTAGTCAGTGTTGCAGTACTAAGTCTGGGAAAAATTCCCAATGCTTTTTGTTGGGGTGGTTGGAGAGAATTCTAGGCCAGGGACACCAGGCCCTGCAAAATGGCAGACATATCTGGCTCTAGTGCTGGATATGGCACCAAAATTATAGTGTTTGGTGAAAGTGGGAACAGAAGACCAAGTGGCTGCTTCTAGATTGGTCTATGTAGGAGTCCCTGATGGTAGCCTTTGCTATTGTCAAGTGAGCTGTTACTCAGACAAGAGTCTGTTTACCATGATGTCAGTAACAAAAGGTAATATATTTGGTAATCTATTTTGAAATGGTCTGCTTACTCACTGGTCTTTCCTGTTTACCTTCTACAAAAGCCATCAACAGGTGGTCAGGTCTGTTTTGGGAACTTTTGTTCTGTGTGAGAAGGATCTTAGTTGTCTGTGTACATCTTAAGAGAGAGAGAAGTATTCTTTCCTTCCTTGTTCTGTGGAGTAGGAATGACTGCATGGAGATGAATAGTTTCTTTCAAAGAGACCTCTGGCACCACCTTGGGTGAGAAGGAGGGGTTAGTTATCTGTGAAAAGGAGGCACAATGGAACTTGTAGTTGGGAGATATGCCTGGCTGAGGTGAGTGGACAGACCCATTTTCAGTAGAGGCCTGAGGAGAAAAGCTCCATCACAGGTACACACATACTTGAAATTATATTTCTCCATCACAGGTATTTATATATTTCACACGACATTACATATTTGAAGTGCAAACATTAGTGAATTTACAATATGCGTTTACAGTTTAGGAGAGATGTAGTTGCTGTAGTAACAGAAATGTGTTGTGTTAAGTAAAGTACATTATCAGTTGAAGTTTGTTTCAGTGGAAAAAAGAGCAATGTAGCTTGAAATTAGGATGTGTTAATCTTGCTGAAGAGGTAGATATAGTAAGATATATGGTAAGATAGAGAAACATTTGAGTTTTGTGGAAGAGAAGAATAAGTCAATGATTCTAAGTGAAAGAGTTTAATACAATCGGTCATTAGAGAGTTGAAAGGGCAAGATGAAAGAGGAAGATATTTAGGTAGGGCAGTAAGAATGAAGTTTTCTCTGACAGCTAGGTAAGGCCAGATGAGAGAGGAATATATGGTAGGGAAAAGAGCAAAAGTATGTTAATGCAGGTAAATGATGAAAAATGAATAGTGAGAAACACATTTAACAAGTGAGATCTGGCCTAGTGAAAAGCAAGAGCAAGACCATGATCAAGTAAGGTATTGCTTAAGTAATATTTTGAAGCTAGGGAGTATTCTGGTCATTTTTATGTATTAAGGAATTGCATTCTGGAGCTTGAAGACATAACAGGAATACAGGGAGTCCCGGTCCCCTGCTTGTTAAGCTTATTTATGATTAATAAAGATTGTTCACTTGAGCAGAGGTCCCATGTGGGGGATTAAGACAGAAGGATATTCTGTAGAAATGGGCATTTTTTCCAGACTATAGATTAGTTTGTCTGCAATAACAAGTTGATTAAAAACACTCTGTTCAAGACTTCATGGATTGGAGGTATAGCCAGGGGTCTAGGGGCAGGGAGGTACAGTAGCTTTCTATAGTTAGCTTGAGCCCGTGTAAATTCCCTAGGCTGCCAGTTAAAGGATCCCTTCATACTATGAAGGGTATCCCCAAAAGATAAGTCCTCAGGGGGGTGAAGCAGAGGACAATATGTCTTCTGAGTCAGAATCCACAAACTGCTGAAGGGAAGATGCTCTACATAGTCAAGTTCCTCTTCATCCTCTAACTCTGGGGAATCAGTGTCTTCCTAGAGGGAAGTATCCATTTTTTCCCAGGGCAGATTCTGGGACAAGATGTTCTTCATCTCACATTGCTGCAGTCCTTACTTATGGGTAGTCCGCTATCCTCGGTCGGCCCGAATACCAAAGTATTAGGCTGACGTCGGTCATGGGCACACAACCCTGACATCAGAGCGTCAGGGCATAAAAGCGCATGACCGACGTCATATCCTCAGTCTTTTTTGCTGCATGGTCCGATGCAGAAGCAGCGTTGCAAGTGCCATTCGGCTTTCTGAAATTTTTCGTTTACGGAGTTTCAGACATACCAAGTTGGGCTAAGTACCCCATTGGGGAGCATTTTTGTTTTTTCTTGCCTCAGTTGTTTATCGGATGTCAGAAAAAGTGAATAATTGTATTTCTTGTGGGAAGCAGATACCGCATAGGGATTACCACTCGCTTTGTATCCCTTGCTTGGGACCGGAGCACGACGTAGTTGGGTGTCGGTTTTGTGCTAGGTTTAATAAGCGCACTATTAAGAGAAGGCTAGATTGCGCTAGGTTAGTTTTTGGCAAACGGTGTAATTATAATATGCCGTCGGATCCTCCGACGCCCGCTTCCACGAAGAAGCGTAAAGACAAATCTGTAAAGCCTAGACAGGATGATTCATCCATTTCGGACGCCGGTCCTTTAGAGACTGCAGTGGAACAGGTGGATCCGGCTGAAGTTTCTGTTGAGTCTCAGGGGGAAACCTTGATTTTACAGGATGTGGCATCACAGGAGTCAGGTCAGGCTGAAGGGGCCTCTCAGGTTACTATTCTCCCTTCTTTGCCTAAGGGGGTTAGGCCTTCTGCTACTGTTTCTAGGGCTCCTTCTAAGGGCAGGACTGTTTTGCCTTCTTCTGGAGTTAGTTCTGGTTCTTCAGGGTCTGTACCTAAGAAGCATATGCTTAAAATGGCAGAAGATTTGATTTCTTTAATTAGAGGTTCCATGCCCCCTCCTGATAAGAGGCCCAGGGTAGAGCCAGAGTTGGAAATTTTGGAGCAGGCCTCAGATGATTCTGAATCTTCTGCTGAGGATATTCAAGATGTTCCTCCTTATTCGGATTCCAATGCAGAGGATTCTACTCCTTCTGCTTCCCCTCCAGAGGATTTTTCATTTTCAGAAACCTTACACTCTATGAGGGAACATTTTAAGTGGGAAGGACAGGATTACTCGGACTCCAGAAAGAGGCTTAGAGAGTTCTTGTTTTTACCACAGCACAGACCCTTGGCTATTCCTCCTGTTTTGGATGTTGTTCAGGATGTTTTTTCGGAGGCCTCATTTAATCCAGATTCTATGCCTCCTGCACCAGTTAAACCGGACAGGTATTATAGGGTACCTGAGGCTCATAAATACCTATATAAGAGTCCTAGGGCGGACCCAGAAACTATTAGTCAGGGGCCTAAGGGTGTTAGGGCTTCTGTTGTAAAGAATCCGGTTCCTCTAGATAAGGAAGCTAGAGCTTTGGACAGATGGGGTAAGAAGGTGTACACCTCTTCTACTTTGGCAATGAGGGCTTTAAATTGCCAGTTTCATATGTTGAAATATCAGAATTTCCTCCTTTCTCAGCTAAAATCTAAAGTGGATGCTTTGGCGGAGGGCATAGAGTGTAAAGAATTGCAAGATTTGGTGCATGTTTCTGAACAGGTGGGGAAACATTCTTTGCAGTGTGGCTTTGATGCTTTGCAGGCTTCTTCTAGAGTGGCTGCCCCTGGTTCAGTTCTTCGTAGGCATGCCTGGCTTAAGGATCTGAATTTATCTGAACATGTTAAGTCTAGAATTCTGGATGCCCCTTTACAGTCCGAAGTGTTGTTTGGTCCTCCTGTGGAGTCTGTTTTGAAGAAAATGGAGGACAAGGCTAAGTCTATGCAGACTGTTAAAGATTTTTTGAAGGTTCAACCTCCTAAGTTTAGTAGAAATTGGCCTGCTAAGGGGTGGACGTACCCTTCTTCTGATTCCCAGTCTAGGGGTAGATCTAGGCGTGGTAGGGGCAGAGCTCAGAGTACCTTTAGGCCTAGAACCTGGAGTTCGCCTGCTCAATCTGCTGGTGAGGGTAGGGGCCAGTCCTTTCGTAAACAGGCCCAATGACCTGCATTTTCAGCTGCCAGATTCTTCTTGCCTGGCAGCTCCTTTGGGAGGAAAGCTAGCTCTCTTCAAGCAAAATTGGTTTTAGTCACCCAAGACAAATGGGTGTTGGACATTATAAACAAAGGTTACAAGTTTTATTTCCATACATTGCCTCCTTTCAAAGGTATGCCAGACATTCCTCCTCGGCAAAGGATGGAGGCTCACAAACAGATTTCATTACTTCTTCACATGGGAGCCATACAGCCAGTACCTCCTTCAGAAGTGGGTCTAGGGTTTTATTCCGCCTGTTTCTAGTACCAAAGAAAGGGAACACGTGGAGACCGATTTTGGATTTATCTCTCCTCAACACTTATTTGGACATTCCAAAGTTCAAAATGTTGACATTACATCAGCTTTTGCCTCTGCTGGGAAAAGATCACTGGATGGTAACTCTGGATCTAAAAGAGGCTTATCTTCATGTTCCTATCAGGTCCAGTTGCAGGAAGTACCTGCGTTTTCGAGCTGGAAATTTACATTATCAGTTCTCTGCATTGCCCTTTGGCTTATCTACTGCACCCAGAGTGTTCACAAAGGTTCTGGCTCCAGTGATAGCCTTTTTCAGGATGGAAGGAATACAAATTTATCCTTATTTGGATGATTGCCTGATTATTGCACAAGACAAGGACAAGCTTCGTCAGCATCTACGGTATGTGATGGTAGTGTTAAGATGCCTAGGGTATTCTGTGAACGAAACAAAGTCCAGTCTAGTACCCTCTCAGGACATGTGCTTTCTGGGTGTGAGACTGAATACAGCTTCCCAGATGGCCTTTTTGACCCCGGACAAACAGAAAAGTCTTTCACTTTATTTCCATCAAATGTCTCTACAGTCCAGGCTGACTGCAAGGACAGTCCTTCAAGCCTTGGGGTTCATGGCATCTTGTATTCTGGTGCTTCCCAATGCCAAATTGCATATGAAGAAGCTTCAATGGTATCTCAAAAATCTATGGACGCAACACTGCCAGGATCTAGACACTGTCATTCAAATAATACCTTGCATTCAGAAGGAATTTTTGTGGTGGGCTCAGGAATGTCACCTAAACAAGGGACTCTCTGTGACCCGACCAGAGGCGAGTCAGATTCTAACGACGGATGCCTCGGACAAGGCTTGGGGAGCACACCTCAATGGGAAATGGGTGCAAGACACGTGGCCTGCCAGACTTCAACATTTGCATATCAACTTGAAGGAGATGTTAGCAGTACAATTTGCATTAATGGCTTTCAAGGATTTACTTCACCCAGGGCAGGTGTTGATTCTAACAGACAACACAACTGTCATGTGGTACATCAACAAGCAAGGGGGAACTCATTCGTACCCTCTTTGCAGACAAGCGATGATTTTGTGGGAGACAGCTCTCAGTTACAACCTCAATCTTCAGGCAAGATTTCTACCAGGAGCACAGAACTCCTTAGCAGATGTATTGAGCAGACAAATAGTGGATCCTCACGAGTGGAAATTGGATCCTCAGGTATTTCAAAGGTTGACAGTGTCATGGGGAACTCCAGACATAGATCTGTTCGCTTCCCCACTAAATTACCAGTTGCCAAAGTTTTGCACAAAAAGGTTTCATCCCACAGCTTGGAAGGTGGACGCTCTGTCATTCAGTTGGAACAATCTTCATGTATATGCCTTTCCACCTCTACCTCTTCTGCCCAAGGTTCTCTTGAAGGCCAGACAAGACAAGCCATCCATGATCCTGATAGCACCGGATTGGCCTCGACAACACTGGTACCCACTACTGAGGAGTTTGGTCCGAGAGCCTCCATGGCCTCTGCCTTTGATTCCACACCTTTTGTCTCAGGAGGGCAATCACTTTCTCAATGTCAGAATTCAGTCTCTGCATCTAACAGCCTGGCATATTCTGTTTTAGATTCTGGAGGTTCTCAGCTTCCACAACAAGTTTTGAATGTTATTCTGGAGGCCAGGAGGCCTAGTACAAGGAAAGTTTATGCTGATAAATGGAGGAGATTTTTTATTTGGAGCAAAGGGAAGGACTTTGATGTTTTCAAGCCTAATTTGAGTGCTTCCTTACAATATCTTACTGAGTTATTAGACAAAGGTTTGTCCTTCTCCTCCATAAAGGTTCATGCTGCAGCCATTTCGGCTAATTATGACTGTGACCCTCCTTTATTCTCTCATCCTTTGTTTAAGCAGTTTCTCAGAGGGGCAAAGAACATAAGACCCCGACGTAGAGCTCCTACTCCTGCTTGGGATCTCAATTTTGTGTTGGAAAAGCTTACTCTACAACCTTTTGAGCCTGCAGCTACGGCCGAGTTAAAGTATTTGTCATGGAAAACTGCTTTTTTGTTGGCCATTACTTCTGCAAGAAGGGTTTCTGAATTACAGGCCCTTATGGCAGTGGAGCCTTTCTTGATTTTTCATAAGGATAGGGTATCTTTGCGTACTAATCCTTCCTTAATGCCTAAAGTGGTTTCTAGTGTGGCCTTAAACCAAACTATTCATTTGCCTACTTTTTATGCAAATCCTCAAAATAAAGGGAGAAGATTTTGCATACTTTGGATATTCACAGGCAGTTGCGTTATTATTTGAGCAGAACCAAGGAGTTCAGACAGTCTCAGCAGTTGTTTGTTTCTTTTGCTTTGGGTTCACAGGGTAAACCTGTTTCAAAACAAACTATTTCTAAATGGATTGGGTTTTGTATTTCTTTTTGTTATTCCCATCATGGTAAGGAGATTCCGACTGGGATCAGACCTCATTCCACTAGAGCTACTGCAACTTCTATTGCCTTTCTAAGGGGGGGTAGCTACAAAGGATATTTTGGAAGCAGCCACTTGGAGTTCAGTACATACTTTTTCTAAACATTACCACCTTCCTCTTTATTCTAAGTCTAGGGCTGGATTTGCCACTGCAATTTTACAGGGCATTTTAGCAGCCCCTAATGCTTTATGATTTTTCCAACCTCCCTTTCCCGTTGCTTTGGGATTCTACCCATAAGTAAGGACTGCAGCAATGTGAGATGAAGAACATAGTACAGTTTTGTACCTACCATAAATGTAGATGTTTGAAGATCCACATTGCTGCAGTCCAATTTTCCCTCCCTCCTTCCCCTCTGTAGCTTAGCATGGTTATATGGTTTGGGTGATGGCTGTAGTTGGGCATATCTTTTGGGAAGGTACTCTGTTTTTTGGCTGTGGCCTTTCTTTTAGGGCCTTCTGACATCTGGGGCAAGAAAAGACTGAGGATATGACGTCGGTCATGCGCTTTTATACCCTGACGCTCTGATGTCAGGGTTGTGCACCCATGACCGACGTCAGCCTAATACTTTGGTATTCGGGCCGACCGAGGACAGCGGACTACCCATAAGTAAGGACTGCAGCAATGTGGATCTTCGAACATCTACATTTATGGTAGGTACAAAACTGTACTTTCCTTTTCCAGAGAGGGCTGCCTAAACTTCATGAAGTCCATGAAGACTAGTGCTAGCCTAACTAGGTCCTGTGCTGAGACCTGGGTTGAGGAGATAGGGGACTCAGGCAGCAATGTTGGGGCAACCCTACCTGTCTTTTAGGTGTGGTTGTCCTGGGCACAGGGCTGATGACAGAGCTTTGGGTCGTGGATGGACTGCCATGATCTCTAGCCATTTTTAAGTAAATCCTCCCACACTATTACCAAAGAAATATCATTCTCAACTATGGTCACCAGAACTCTGGTATCAGATGCTGTGGCCTGCTTAGCAGCTTCTGACCCAACCACTGTCAGTCTGGTGCTGGAGTATTAGGGCCGCATCAAAGTCATGGTAGCCTCCAGAGGGGACATGCCAGATAACTCTGGCCTAACAGACATTAATCCAGGAGGGATGCAAAAGCACCTCACCTGAGTTGGCAATCTCTAGATGAGGTGGGGTTGGACATGCAGATGTCTTTACCCTCCCACACATTCTTCTCCTTCAGGCATTTGTCATTTCACTTTTTCTGGATGATGGCACTAGAGCTAGCATATTCTGGCTAAAGCCTTTGCTGTCCCCATAGTACCTTTTTTAGGCAGAGTCCATCTTATGGACATGCCAGAATACATTAATGTGGCTCTACTAAGTGCAAGAAGTCTTGATAAAAAAAATGACTGAACTTGAGGCTTTCCTGCAACTTGAACATATTCATATATGTATAGTTACAGAAACATGGTTTCAGAGCAATAAAGCACTCCATGTGTTCCTGGGTGTAATGCTTATCAAGTCTTCATACCCACAGGCAATTGTGGAGAAGTATCATTATTTGTCAATGACATCATTACCTTTTGACAGATTCCTTGGGACACCACATGTGAACTCCTAGAAGTCCAAATCAACCTAAACAAGACCAAATTACCACTCCGTAGCTAGCTATAAAACACCATCTATGTCCTCTTCTGAGCACAATAGCTAACTTAACACATTAGCTGAAATTCCCATTAAACCCAAGACCTTTTCCTACTGGGAGATTTTAACTCTCCATCAATAAACTGACTGACCTACACACTGCCAGTGGTTGACATGCCAAGGGATTCCTTGACATCACAAATGCTAACTGTCTTTCACAAATAGTTAAACATTCTAGTTGGGGCCCCAGTGTCCTGAATGTAGTTTTCACAAATATGGACACTTTTTGTACAGCTCCATATGTATCATCGTGTCTTGTTAAATCAGACCATAATTAATGGATCTTTTCCTTTAAAACTGGTAGTACTTCCCCTGTAAATAGCTTTGTGTTTAAGAACGTCTTTAAAGCAAACCTGCTTCAGTTATTTGATTACTTAAATTCTGCTATAATCCTCCTCTAAAGGATCCTATTACTAAAGCTGCTACCCATGTCTCTAACTTCTACTGCCACTTAAGTACTTGTATTGATAAGGCAGTCCCTGTCCACAACAAATATAATGAGAAGTTTAAAAACAAATCCCTGTGTTGGAATACCCTTATAAATAAATTATATAACTAGAGAAAGAAACTTGTTAATGCTCATAAGAAGTCTCATTCTACCTACCTTAACAGTCCACTAAAGCAAACTAACGAAGAGTTTAAGGGAACCATTATAAGGCTAAAACCTGAATGTGAACTTAAACTAGCCATGAATACCAAAAATAACTACAATTCTTTCTTTATGTCAGGAAGTTAAGTACTAACACTCTAACAGCCAACAGTGTTCAGGGCTAGTCCACAATAACACTACACCCAGACCCAAAGGAAATAGCTAATACCGTAGCTTACAAATCTAGTGCAAATTTTATTCTACTCACAGCAGTAGCAATCCCAAAGATTCCACAATCCTAGCGACCCCTTTAATTACAATGGAACAAGTTCTGTCAGCCTTTCAAAAACCAAGAATACTTCATTCATGGCCCCTGACAACATACCAGATGACCTGATTATCAGTGCCAAATATGGCTTTTCTATTGCCCTACTTAAACTCTGCAATTTAAACCACTCAGTTGGTTACATTCCTGAAGCTGGAAAACAGATGTTATATTGCCGTTACACAAGGGTGGCCTTACCACAGACTCTGGTAACTGTAGACCTGCTAATCTCAATAGTCTCATATGTAAAGCTGTGGAGCGCATTAACTCAAACGTCATTAATCTGGACATTAAAAATCTCTCAACCCTGGGCCTTCATCAATTTGGCTTTAGCGAAGGAAGGTCCTGCTCTTTAACCTCATTAAATTCTTTGAAAAATTAACTGAAACAGTGGATAGTGGTTATGCAGTACATACAGCATATCTAGAGCTGCCAAAGGTCTTTGACACTATTCGCCATGCAAGCATTATTGTTAAACTTATAAATCTGAATATAAATCCTTTTATTGTGAGATGGATAGCTAACTGGCTGTCTGACAGAACCCATGTGGTTAGAGTAATAGGTACCATTTCTGAAGGCAAAACAGTTACCAGTGGAGTGTCACAGGGCTCAGTTTTGGACTCTCTCCTATTTGACATATATTTCTTAGACTTTCAGGCTGTCACTTCTGGCCTATACTTAATTAAGTTTGCAGATGATGGTAAATTAACTGTGGTTATTCGATCTTCAACTGACACACAGTTGCTCCAATGCTGCTTAGACCATGTTAAAAACTAGTGCAAGAACAATGGTCTGAAATTAAATATAAAAAATGTAGCTTAGTTCATTTTGGTAACCCAGACAGTTTCACTTACCATATAAGAGATTTGTAACTTAAAAAGATGAGTGGTCTCAAAAATCATAGTCATCAGAAGAGACTGGCAGCCCTTTCTCTGTACTCAGTCTCTTTCAGACACCTATCTGGAGATCTATCTTTAGCCTTTTATGCCATGAAAGATCCAGCCCTGTGTGGTCTCCAATTCCTTTGCAGAACTAATGGAACATCAAATCCTTGGTTAAAGGAACTAAACCACAGTCAGAAGATAAATAAGACACACTGGCTTGAAAAATTCATATCCTGATGTATCCCTTACCTCTGGAACAAACGTCCACTACATATCAAACAGAATAGTACCCTTGCTACCTTCAAGGTAAACCTAGATAATTGGATGGCCAGTCTCAAATTCTTTCCCGATCTATCTTGTCCTGCATTCCTTGAGGCTAGAGGGAAATTTTGAATAGGGTTGTTTGAAATGGTCTGCTAACTGATTGCCAACCTAAGAACATGTGCCATAGCATGTGAAGGCCTAGTCCTACCTGCTTCTAAATGCTGTTGGAGGGATTTGTCCCTACATTTTTTGGTTTTGTTGTTGTACCTAACACAAAAGGGGGCAGTTAGGCACATCGTGTTGAGGCCATAAACAGGATAGGCAATAGCAGTGGAAGTCTTTGTGGTGGATTTATTTCCCACATGAAAGGCAGCTATTAATTTTTTAAACATTAACATCGAACATAAAAGATATCTAACTATTTATGTATCTCTCTCTCTCTCTCTCTATATATATATATATATATATATATATATATAATATGTATATAATACATATATATTAAGATAAGGAAGATACACAGGAGTATTTATCTAAATACTAAGGTAGTCAAGTCAGTTGTCAGACTGACTATGGTCACAATTGCAGTCTTTTGCATTTAACTATATGGCAAGAAAGAACTGAAGATGATACCAGCTGACATACATTTATATCTCTGATGTCCTGATGTCATTTGGCAAAGGATGTCCGCTGGCTGGGAGATGGTGAAAGACTATGTTATTAATGTGGGATTCTGTACATCAGGATGCCCCAAGACTTACTACTACAACACTGACTACAATGAACATCTTGCAATTCGGCACAGTCTATCCCTGTAAGCTACTTACATTCTGACAGAGTTGAATACTGTGGCAGACACACTGAACAGGTCCAGAACAGACCCCCCCTCCACCCCACAGTGGAATTTACACACAGAGGTCTTCCAGGAGATTATCCACCTATCCAAGTAGATCTGTTTGCCTCCATTCACAACAGGCAGTTTAAAAAAATTCTGCTCCAGGACTCTTTGTAGAAAGGCCTGGAAGACAGATGCCTTTTTTCCCTTCCCATGGGTAAAAAATGTTCCTATAATAACCCAAGTTCTTATAAAGCTCCAAAAGGATTATCCAGATATAATCTTGGTTACTCCCTTTTTTGCTCAGACAAGAACGGTTCTACCTTCTCTTGTAAATGGCCAATGGCAATTGCCATAAACTTCCCCTTAGGATGAACTTACTCACACAGGAAAAGGAATTGCTGATTGATGCCAGCCTTCAAATTCTGCATCTGATGGCCTGGGTAGTAAGAGTTTTGATCCCTCTCAGGCACCTTTTTGGCTACGTGGAGAAGAATTTCTGGTTGATGCCATAAAAGGAATCAAGATGATTTTAAGGTTGAAGCTCCTTTGGTTCTTTGATTTCACTTTGAATCGAGCAAATCTGGCATTTCCAATTCTTCTATCTACATACCTTAACCCATTTGCATGTACATACCTCCAGGTAACAACATACCCATCTTAGAAGACTATCTCAGTTGGGTCTCCACCAATTACCCCCAGGAAACTCTAATTCTTGGTGACTTTAATATAGATTGGAATGCTATTAACACTCAAAATCCCTCCTCTCACATAAACCTAAATGGTTTCACCCAAACCATCACCTCTACTACAAGACTGAATAAGTCTAGTAAGAAAGAGAGCATCCTTGACTGGATACTTACAAACAAAACAAATATTACTTATAAAGTAGGAACTATGCCAGATGACCTCAGTGACCACTGTTTAACTTACATTATTAGAGAAAAGACCGATTGTCTAAACCCCCCTAACATAAGAAAAATACGCTCTACCAAACACTTTAAAATTGAACAATTCCAAAATGAACTCAAATCTTGTAACTGGAACCCCTTAAAATCACTTCCACTTAATGATGCTGTATTATTCTTTAACTCAACCTTTCTTGCCATTCTTGACAGACATGCTCCAGAACGTACCATTAGAATGAAAGCAAGCACAGCTCCATGGCTCTCTCCTGAAACTAAGAAACTAATACTCTCTAGAAATAAAGTCTGGGCCAAATGGAGAAACCATAGAAACAGCTCTGACTTTCTTTACTTCACCCAGCTTAGGAATCGTACCAAAAAAGCTATAATCTCTGACAAAAGAAAGTACTACTATAGGCTTCAAGAAACCAATCTAAATAAACCTAAACAATTCTGGTCATCAGTCAATAGACTCCTGTCACCAGGAACAACCAAAACTCCCTCACCCCTCGATGCTGACCCTAACACCCCTCATCTAACCGCAAATGCATTTAACTCTTTTTTTTCCAAATCTATTCAAGCTCTTGCTAGACAACTGAACACTAACAACTTCTATCCCCCAAACAATCTAACAGACACTGGTCACAACTTCTCTTTTCAACCTATCCCTACCTCTTTCATCTATAAACTTATTTACAAACTGAAACCTTGTACTCCCTCTGCTGACAAACTCCCTTCTCTTTATCTTCAAAAGGCAGCCAGAGAAATTGCAGTCCCAATATCTATACTCATCAATAGGACAATCCAAGAGGGAACTATCCCCGATATCTGGAAAATCTCTCATATTATCTGTCTACACAAAGGAGGTAACTCTATTGAATACGCCAACTTTAGATCAATTGCTCTTCTCTCACCCTTAGCAAAGATTATGGAGAAATGTATACATCAGCAACTTGTTCAATACCTCTCACTACACAACATTATAGCTAATTGTCAACATGGCTTTAGACCCCATCATAGTACAACCACTGCTCTCCTTTCCTTTGTAGATACTATCAATAGTAACCGCAATAATAACCTTCTCTCTTCTGCTCTATTCATTGACCTCTCCAAAGCCTTTGATATGGTTAACCACTCCTCTTTAATTCACATCCTTGAATCCCTCTCATTTGATAATCTTGCCATTAAGTGGTTTAGCTCTTATCTGAAAAACAGACAACAAGCTGTTCTCTGGGATAACCATATCTCATCATTGTTGCCCATTTCCATTGGAGTCCCTCAGGGCTCTATTCTTGGTCCTCTTCTTTTCTCCCTCTATATAAATGACCTTCACACAGTAATCCCTCAAGCTACCTGTATCCAATATGCTGACGATTCTACCATTATTTGCTCAGCATCTTCCTGTTCAGATCTAATCTCTCTAACTCAAAATACTTTCACAACTGTCGAAACATGGTTTACTAGACGGTATCTCCTTCTTAATGCTAAAAAAACCAAACTACTTCTCTTCTCCCCAACCTCTCGGACCTCCCCACTAAACTTCAACATCTTGTCTAATAATGCCACTGTCATCACCCCTGACTCTACAACTAAACTGTTAGGAATAACTATCGATAATAATCTCACTTTTGATCATCACATCAACACCACCATCAAATCAGTTAACAGAAAAATAGGATCCTTATACCGTATAAAAACCTTTCTAACCCCAGCTACCAGAGCTACTATCGCCCACTCTCATCTCTTATCCACTTTATCTTATGCATCTCCAATCTTTACCAACCTTAAGAAAGCTAACCTAAACAAACTAGCCATTTGCTACAATAACATTGCCTGCTTCGCCACAGGAAACCCCTTCAGAACCCATCACTGTCACAATTTGAGACTTTTAGGCTGGCTGGAATTACAAAACTACCTTACAGTCTCACAACTCACTATTGCCCACAAAATACTGCACCAACCTGGAAACAACCCTACACTCTCTCAACTATTAATCCCTTACAACAATCTAACCTCCCTTAGATCCTCCTGTAAACTCTTGATCAGTTCTACAAAGTCCAACAACTCAGCTGGCAACTCTCTTTTCACAAATTCTGTAGGTAGGATATGGAATGTGTTACCTAGGGATATAACACTAACTACTTCGTTGCCTCTCTTCAAATATAAAATTAAACTGTACTTCCAAGAACACTGGCTTTGTTCTTGTAGTACACCTGACTAACTTTCTTCACTCTACCCTATCATCTCATCTACTCTGATTTTTAACCTATCTCTTCAGATCCTACCTAGACTAGCCTCTGCTCTTGGACTCCCTCTATCCCCGTATCTACTACTCTCTTCCCTTTCCCTCTCCTCCCACTATCCTCCCTGTTATAAACCTTTGTATGTGCTACCTTTTCTGTCCTTACTAAATTACTACTCCTGCTTTTCGTAACAATATGGGATTAGGAATTCTTTACAGTATTTAGTATTTTAAGTATTAGACATTTTCTGTAAAAATGATGTAATTTATGAACTGTACACTTCTGTAAAAATGCTTCTGTATTGTTAATATTCTGCTTTCAATTAGTTCTTAGATCCTTATAAGCTGTATCTTATAGTAATTGATTTTATGTAATGTATCAGTATATAGTGGAGCTTTTCTCCTCGGGCCTCTGCTGAAAATGGACATGTATCCAACCAGACTAGCCCGGTCAACAAATGTAAAATAAATAAAATAAAATAAATTCTATTAAGATTCACTTTTGCCTTTCTGCCCTTAGATCCCCCTTTCCTCCTTATGTTGTGTAAAATGATTTTTGAAAGGGGTGCTTCACATTATCCACATAGAAACAGGAAGCTCCTCCATAGCAGCTTAATTCTGTATTAGAAAATCATACTTTTTCCTTTTGAACAAGCTAATCAAGTGTATTTAAAGTTCTTAACATGGAAAACAGTCTTACTCATTGATCTGACTTTGGCTAGGGGAGTGTCTGAGTTGCATACTTTTATGGTAATTTAGGGTCTATATTAGAACATCGAAGTGTCAGAACTTTGAATGTTCTAATATCAAACCCAATTCAGTGAACGCTGACAACATCGAACATTCAGAACAGCAAATTTTTTCCTAGGGAAAAAATTTGCTGTTCCGAAACACATACACACAACACAAGCACACCAAACAAACAGCAATCCACACACATACACCTAAAATCTTACATCTAACCCTACATTAAACTGTACGTACACCACTAACTATCTACATACCTTAACCCAAACCCTAATCCTAAGGTCCGTCACTATCGCACACTCACCTCACCCACGTCCTAACCCTAACTTACCTACCCCACACTAACCCTCATGTCCACACAATCGCACACTTACCTGAACCCGACCCGTAACTTTCCACCACAGCGCTGAAAATAGCGAAACGACAGAAACGGACAACCAAATTCTTTCCCTGGGAAAAAAATTGGTTTTCTGCAGCTTTGCTATTTTCAGCGTTCGCTGACTAGGATTCAATATTAGAACATTCGATATTCTGAAACATCGATGTTCTAATATAAACCCGTAACTTAACCATTTGATATTGTCAAATTTTCATCTTCTCCTCACATGTGGGTTTGTTTCTGAGCCCTCGGATCCTACTCGGTCGTTAGCAAGCTCGAGGTAACCAAAAAGCTCTTGGGTACCTCCCCTATACCTACAATGCATCTGTCCCAAATATCTCTTGTTTGCTGCTTTGTGAAGATGTGGTCTTCCCAGCTAGCCCTTGGTGTCAGGTTGTATATTTCAAAATTCAAAGATAAAATCAAATCCAGAAAGAATCACAGCCTTGCACCAATCTTTCACTTTATTTAGCGCTTTCATCAGCGTGTAACAAATGACATCTTCAGAATAAATCCATTCTAAAAAAAATGTTTAAATAATGCTTAAAATCAAGTCATGTGGTTAAAATATCCAATCAATACCCAGCATCAATTAAACTACTCACAAGTGATGACTCACAAATACAAAACACTATATTGTCTTTCCCAACCTAAATATAAAATGTTATGTACAGCAAACATATTACATAAAGTAAAAAAAACATGCACTGATATATGATTCATGCAACTTATTCTTAAATAACATAAGAACGCAGTTTTAAATAACTGCTAAGACTAATACCATCATTTAACCCAGGTTTTATATGTGCGTTCAGTCTGATTTGTCAACAAAGTTCTTTAAAGTGTAGTATGTCTTCCCATGGTCCACCTTTAGGGTCTTGGGGTACTTTTTCTATAACAACAAACTTGAAACTATGTGTAGGATATTTTTCTTTATTTATGTTTTATGTTTTCCTTTATTTATGTTGTAATTTGAAACAAGTTGGGCAGATGAGTTGTCATGAAATGGTACTGGGAAGATGGCCTTTTGGATGGTACTCAAGCAACCAACACCTCTATAGGACCTGGGATGCATGCAGATAGTAACTCTTCAACTCTTCGTTTTCATCAGAGCTCACCTGTCCAACTTGTTTCAAATTACAACATAAATGACTGGTTTCAAAAGGATTTCAGTTTCAACAACACTGGTAGTAATGCACAAGGTACATGTACGTTCCAACAATCTTTAACTATCTTTGAAAACAAAATGCTTAAATGTAGGAAATTACAGTTGGAGAATGGTATTTTATGGAATGCATTAAAAATAAGACTGTACCTAAAGGACTTAGACATTGGAAATATCCAACAGAGCTTTTAGCAGATTCTCCTTTACATCAAGAGCTTATTGCCCTGTTTGACTGGCAGGGGTTAGAGCTACTGGATGTCTTAATTAAATGCAATCACAAATCCATAGAAGTTCTACATAAGGAACTGTTGGATTTAAAGAAGACATTTAGTGACGACTTGTTGTTTGAACATCATATTTCAACTTATAAAGCTATTTTTGACAAAATCGATAAATTGGCAGTTGATATAAAAAATCAGAAGAAAAAAAAAATTGTTTAGAGACAAAAAAGCCTATGCTTCGGGGTTAGCATATCCAAAACCACCGTCCAATTCATCAGGACCTTCCTCTAACCAGGCTATTACCAATGAAACTGTGAGAGGTAACGACGTATCAGAGAATGGTTCAACCAATCAGGTCCCTTTAGGGCGGGACATTCCACGGTGGTCCACGAGAATACGCAATCAGACCCAGCAAGTGAATTACAGACATCCATGGTTTCACCAAGACCAGGGTTATCAGAATCAACAGTACCAACATACGGGGAGGCAGCAAACGAGACAGAACTGATTTGGGGGTCCCCTGAGTATGGAGAAAGTGGATTTGACTTTTTTTCCATTACAAGAAAACAGTGAACGAGTGGAGACTTTACAAGAACTTCTTATCAGCATTTCTAATGACAAAGGTGACTTTATTGTTTACAATTTTACTACACAAGTATTCGAAGCAGACACTGCAAACCTGTTGAGTAAAGGGTTCAATTTTGTACCCGCTAGGCATTCTAGCCAGGTAAAAGTCATTTTAGATTTGAAAGATTTTGTTAGGAGCTTAAATTTTAAGGTAATGTTTGACCAAATGACGAACATGGAGAGCAACTTGACTTTATGTAAAAAAAGATTATAAAACCCACCCTTTGCTAATTGTTTAGCTTTCTTTGAGAAATGTGTGATTTTGACTTTAGAGCTTTATTTAATGGCAATGATAATTTTATTTACAACTTATCTAAAAACGAAAGGGATTTACTTACAAAACATGTCAGTGACAAGCTCATACGTGTCATGAACCCCAACAAAGGGGGGAGGGGTTGTTGTGATGTTCAAACAAGATTATAATAGAATAAATGGTTTGTTACTAGATGATATGGTATATGAAGAGGTATCCAAGAGTTTTATTAACCTTTCGTATCGTAAAATTGATCTTGTGTTGCAAGATTTGCATGATCAAGGGCTTATTGATGTTGGTTTGTTAGAGTTTCTACAAGTGAAATTTCCCAAAGTGCCGTGTATCTTTGGCATTCCAAAGATACACAGGGATAAAACAGACCCTCTTATGAGACCAATTGTCAGTGCCAATGATTCAAAAACACAGTTCATGGGAAAATACATTGATTGTTTTAAAGGAAGTAATAACATATATGCATAGACTCCTGGCATTTTCTTAGTAAATTCAACAACTTGCAACATGATGAAAAAACTATGTTTTTAACTGTCGATGTTGTCAATCTGTATAATTCCATTCCACATTCTGCGGGTATTGAATGGTTTGAAGAACTTTTATATGAAAGTTCACTATTCCACAATGACCAGGTGTTTATACTTGTTACACTAATGGAAGTTATGTTAAAAAATAACTTTATTTTTTTGAGGGGCAGTATTTCCTTCAGAAAACAGGGGTAGCAATGGGGACCATATGTGCCCCCATTTTTGCAAATTTTGTCATGTTAATGTGGGGAAAGGAAGTTTTTGTTTAACTCTCCCTATATATTCAAATGGAGTCTATATTTACGTTATAGAAGATTTTTTTTTTTGTTTTGTTTTTTTTTGATGGACTGGTGATGTTAAAGACATTTAAGATTTCATGTCCTATATTAATAGCACTACTGATTTTTTTTTTAAATTCACGTATTCATACAGTTTTGACAGCATCAACTATTTAGATGTTGTGATAAAAAAGGAGTCCAATTCACATTTTTTTAGTGACCTCTGTAGGAAGCCTACTTATAGTAATAGCTTATTACATTATCACAGTAACCATCTTATACACGTGAAGAAAGACTTAGTCAAGGGCCAATTAATTAGACTTTCCCATATGGTGACAAAAAATAATGATTTATTTTTTCGATGTAATGAGCTTATAGAGATGTTCAGGTCCAGAGAATACCCATCAGATTTATTAGAGAACTCCCTCAGTGAGATTTATACCAAGAGAGAGAAAAGGGAATCATTACACCATTATTAAGTCATAATAGTGGAGCTCTTTCTATGTGTACAACTGAAATTCCCTTAACTTAAGATAATTTAAAAAACAAGGATTATAAATGTTCTTTTGTTACTAGATTTACAGTGGACCATCAAAATATACAAGACATTTTGAATAAAAACTGGCAAATTTTCCAGGGATATGATGGTATAATAGAAAAAAATAGGATCTAGACCATGGATGGTGTTCAGGAGGGGAATTACTTTTTAAAAATCTGTTAGAAAACTAGGGTACTGTTCCCCTACAAAATGAGGTTCCAGGTATGAGAAAGTGTGGGTTTTGTGCTCAGTGTCACCTAGTGAAACACATGGATAAAATTAAAATCAACACCACCCAAATAAGAATAACTGGGAAATATACATGTAACATTCAAGGAGTTATCTATGCTGCATTATGCTCGGAATGCAAAGGTTTTTACATTGGAAAAACCAAAAGGAAACTCAAGGAAAGAATGTATGAGCACACAAGGGACATAAAAAAATCAGAACACTAATAGTGCTTTATTTAGACATATAGAAAAATATCCTACACATAGTTTAAAGTTTTTTGTTATAGAAAAAGTACCCCAAGACCCTAGAGGTGGACCATGGGAAGACATACTAGACTTTAAAGAACTTTGTTGGGAAATCAGACTGAATGCATATATAAAACCTGATAAAATGCGAATATATATCCCACTCACACTGAAGCGTCTCACGCTGGGGAAACAGAAGAAGCAAAATCCACTTGATTAAGAAGAAAATGAGCATTTATTGATAAAACAAATAAAATGCGATGAGCGCTTTTGGCATAAACTGCTTTCTTCAGATTGTGTAATGTAAAGACCAGCAATGGTTTAAATAACATTGGAAAACCAATCATAATGAGGCTTTAGCCACTTCCATTTTCCTTTGGTTTTTACTTCCAATCACAATATAGCATCAGTGAACTTATTTACATGAGCTAAGGAGAACAAGATCTTGTAATTGGTGCTTTGATGTTAGCCAATCATTTGTCTAACTAATGATATTATATCCAATCAAGATGCTTCTGTGTTCTACTAAGGGTTCAGAATTATTGTTCTGTTGACAACCAATCATATACTTCACATTGGTTGTTATTTCCAATCGCAATACAGCCTTAGTAAGCTTATTTACATAGATTGAAACTGCTGTTTGGCACTATAGCCAAGATCAACCAATCATATGTCCCACTTTGGTTCTTACTTCCAACTACAATGTAGCATCAATAAATTTATTTGCATAATGGGCGGCGCAGTGGTGTAGCGGTTAATGTTGTCGCCTCACAACAAGAGGTTCTGCGGTTCGATTCTTGGCTGGGGTGCCTTCTGTGTGGAGTTTGCATGTTCCCCCAGTGCTTGCATGGGTTTCCTCCGGGTGCTCTGGTTTCCTCCCACATTCTAAAGACATGCATCTGGAGCATTTCTCCCTGGGCCTCCACTGAAAACAGGCTCTGTGGAGCCTAGTCAGACTTTCCCAGTCAACAAATATAAAATAAACTACAACTGCTGTTTGATACTATAGTCAGAATCACTAAGAATCCTTGAATGTCAGTAAAGTTAATACCCATGTCAGGACTTAATAAGTACTTGATAAATATAGATATTAAGCTGTCTATCTCGCCTTTGTTTCTTGCTTGTTGGGATCAGAGCCGATCCTCGGCTCCGACTCGGCCATCTTCTATAGCTCGAGAGCTGATTTACTGGCTCGAGGCTACCCCTTATCCCATGATGCCTAGCGCTAGCTACCCAGATCTCATTTGCCACTTCAGCTGCGAGGTTCGTTGTTACTGACTCAGGCTTGTATAGTTTTATTTAACTATTTTTTCTGTCAGATTAGGGTTTTTTCTGATAGTTTATTGTTTAAAATATAGTTGCTTACTAGTTTTGTTGTAGTTTAGTGTATTTATAGTTTCCCCTTAGAACTCGTTTAAATTAGAGAGTTCTCCCCCTCCCTTCCCTTTTGTAGGTAGTGTTTTAGTTTAAGCTTTTTCTTCCTTCTATCTCTTAGGTAGCCGTTTAAGTTAGAGGCTCCTAGTTCATAAAAAAAAAAAAAAAAAAAAAAAAACTATCTTTAGCTGTAGTATACTGTGTGTTGTTTTGTTGTGGTAGTGTCTGGTTTAGTTTTTTGCTGTTCGGCCTTCTAGCCAAAAACAATTCAGTGTAGGTGTAGTGCCTTCTAGTTGGGATATGTCTAAAGAATCCAAGGTGTCTGGATTCAAGAAGTGTGACTCATGCCTTCAGAGAATGTCTCTGACAGATGGGCACACTTCTTGCGTCTATTGCTTAAGCGCAGTGCACCTGCAGGACTCTTGTTCTGTATGCCATGCATTCAGCCCAAGAATTCTACAGGAGCGCAAAAATAAGCTTATTTTGAGGGGTCTTCTTAAGCCCCAGGATTTACCAGCCAAGGCTCAGTCTGTGAAATCTCCTAAACCAACCAAATCGTCGGCTCCCAGCTTGGAGCCGTCATTGGTCCAAGCCTTACCTACTACTACTACTACTTTGGTTCCGTCTGGAACCGAGGAGACTGCCTCCCCGTCGGCTCCACCAGTACCTTCGGAGCCATCACGGACCCACAAGAGGCTGAGGTCCCCTTCTCTAGAGTCTATACATTTGGCTCCTCGGTCTCCCCTGTTGCAGAGTGACCGCAGTCATAGATCCTCCCACTCTTCTCGGTCCTCTAGGCTCTCGGATCATGATGTGGAGAGAGTGGTCAGTAGGTTGTTGAAGTCGCAGGCACTGGCCAAAATGTTGTCCAGCCCTCCTCAACAGGTGTTGGCTCCATCCGCTTCCATCGATGTTCCTCCTCCGACTCCATTGAGCTCGGAGCCGGAGTTTGTTGGGTTCGAATCGTGGAACCGTCGGCACCGATAACAATTTCTCCTTTGGTTCCATCGTCGGCTCTGATCCCCTCGATGGTGCCATCCATCGAGGGATCTGGGCGCCGAGACTCCCTTATCGGCTGTGAGGGGGCGAGTGGCATCGGACCCTTGTCCGACCCCGTTCTCCCTCTCGGAGCGTCGGTGCAGGTGAGCTCGGCTCCTACTTTGGCCTCGGAGCTGTCTCCCTCAGTGTGGAGGAGAATTCCACTTTCTTTGGATCCAGAGCCTTCTCTGCATCGTGGCAGGGTCACCTTCGATGTCATGAGGAGTGTACTGGCCTCTGAGTCAGCTCCACTTTCGACCCCACTGGCTCCGTCCCCTGTAGTGCCTGTGTCAACCTCTGCCCCTCCTCCAGACCCCAAGCGTGGGGAACCAGCACTCCAGAGCACCCCACTGGGTGTTTGCTCTTCTCCCGAGGCCTCCCCTGATCATTCAGAGGAGCCCCCTCAGAAGAGGAAGTGCAAGAGGAAGCACATTGACTCCCCCGAGTCTGTCACTTCGGATACGGATTTGGATGAATTGGAAGGGTCCCCAAGATCCCCCTCTGAAGATGTTTCCTTTTTGGACATCCTAGAAATGCTTAAGCAGAGGGGGAACTGGAATGTCCTAGTCCCTACCGAGGAAGAATCTGTATTCCTGGACGCTTTCAGTTCCCGACCTTCCACCTCCTGGGTGTCTCCGCCTTTCGATCCACTAATGTCGGTAGTGGCTTGAAGGGCTTGGTTAGCTCCAGATACAGTGGAACCAACCCAGAGGAGACCTGACAAATTTATCACTGCACCCCCTGATAAACAGTTCCTTACTAAGGGTGTTCCCGTAGATGCCATGGTGGTAGCAGCAGCCACTAAAAAGGAGTCTGTCCATACTCCTAACAAGGAGTCTAGGACCATGGATAGATACGGGAAGCGAATGTTTGCTTCAGCGACCTTTTCCATGAGGTCACTGAATTACTTATGTCATTTTACCAGACTTCAGAGGGATGTCCTGAAAGAGCTCAGAGATTCCCTCCAGGATCCATCAGCTGAAGGGGCTCAAGCTAAAGTGGCTTCTCAGCTGGCGACCCTTAATTTGGTAGTTAACTCCTCCATGAGGCTCATTTCATATGCAGCCGATGGTGCGAGTAGAGCCGCAGGTACAGGCGTGGCCCTCAGGAGACATGCATGGATGCGGCTGTGTAAATTTGCGGAACCCTTTAGAGCGTTGTTCACCAACACTCCCTTTGACGGTTCCTTTCTTTTTGGACCACAGGTGAAAGACACTCTGACTAGGTGTGAACAGGAAGGCAAGACTCTCTCTGCCGTGGGAGTCCATTTTTCCACTCCTTCCAGACCATATCCCAAGGGTCAGAAGAGTGGTAAAATGTGACACACGTAGTGATTTTTCCACCAAGGGCAGAGGAGGAAACAACAACAACAGATGCCGCCCTTGGGGCAGAGGGGGTCCGCAGAACCAAGGCAGCAGAGAATCCTTCTCTGACAAGCCCTTCCAGCATCCCTGAAGGGTTGCCCGGCTGCCTGCCTCTGGAGGCAGTCGGAGGAAGACTTTCGCTGTACCCAAAAGCCTGGCAAAATCTAACGCGAGACAAATGGGTACACTCAATCATATCCGGAGGCTACATAATTCCCTTCTTTCAACCTCCCTTACCGTCAAGCAAATCCCTTCCAGATGTTCCATCCAATCTGAGGGCCCAAGCAGTCATAGAAGTTGCAAGACTGCTAGAAAAAAGTCATCCAGGAAGTCCCGGCAGACCAACACGGATCCAAAACTTACTCAATGTTCTTTTTGGTACCAAAAAAGACAGGGGACTGGAGACCAATATTGGATCTCAGCAGACTAAACAAGTCTGTTCAAAGAACAAGGTTTCGGATGGTCACGCTACAGTCCATTCTACCCTTTTTGGGTCAGGACAATTGGATGCGCTCAATAGTTCTTCAGGATGCGTACTATCACATCAAAATGGACAGGCGCTCCAGGAGATTCCTTCGCTTCCGGCTCGGAGCCAGTCATTACCAGTTCAGAGCTCTGCCCTTTGGTCTCACCACAGCCCCCAGGGTGTTCACCAAATGCATGGCAGTAGTCATGGCTCACCTGAGGCATCAAAAATTCCAGGTGTTTCAATATCTAGATGACTGGCTCCTTACTGCTACTACCAGGCATCAACTCCTTCAAGCCAGGGACTATACAATCACAATTTGTGCCCAGCTAGGCATTACTATAAATTTCTAAAAATCTGCCTTATCACCCTGTCAATCTATTACCTATATAGGAGCAGATTTAGATACAAGAAGTATGTCCGCGAGGCTACCTCCACACAGGGTGGCCACAATTCGGCAGCAAGTTCATATTTTCATGCAATGCAAAAGGATACAAGTCAGGTTGGTCCTTCAAACTCTGGGTTCTATGGCAGCAGCAATTCTTCTGATACCTCTGGCCCGTTTTCACATGAGAATCCTTCAGTGGCTTCTCTTCACACAGTGGTCTTTTCAACAGCTCCCCATGTCTCACATGATCATGATTACAGAAACATGCAAAAGGCACCTTTCCTGGTGGATGGACTCCCCACTAGTGTCTCAAGGCAGACCATTCATTCAGCCTCCTTCGGTTGCCACAGTGACCATGGATGCCTAACTGATAGGGTGGGGGGGGGGGGCATTATCAGGGCAGGACAGTCGAAGGCACTTGGCAGCCTCACGAGTACCATCTGCACATAAATGTCTTGGAGTTGAGAGCCGTGCTCCTAGCATTGCAAGCTCTTCAGGACTCTCTCCCTTCCGGGACCATTGCAATTCAAATGGACAACATGTCAGTAGTGTGGTACATCAACAAGCTGGGCGGAACCAGGTCCTACCCCCTATGTCGAGAAGCACTCAGACTCTGGCAGTGGGCAATTTCCACCCAATGATTTCTGATTGTGACGCACATCCCTGGGAAGTCCAACGTCATAGCGGACAGGCTCAGCAGAGCTATTCTCATGCCTCACGAGTGATCTCTGAATCAGGTAGTTGCGGATCTGATCTTCCGCAAATGGGACAGCCTTGCTGCGATCTTTTTGCCACCCCCTTCAACAGCAAATGCAGCAACTACTTCTCCCTTTTACTGCTTCCCGGTCACCCTCCCAGAGACGCTCTAGTCCACGATTGGCCTCAGGGACTTCTTTATGCCTTCCTGCCATTCCCTCTTATACCCAAGCTCATACAGAAAGCTATTCTGTTGGGTTGCAAAATGATCCTCATTGTCCCCTACTGGCCTCGACAAATATGGTTTCCGTTCCTGCACCGTTACCTCCTCAAGCAGCCCTGGACTCTGGATCCTATTCCAGACCTGCTGATTCATCAATCAGGAGAGCTGTATCAATCCCTCCAAACACTCCAGCTCACAGCTTGGTTAATCCAATTCCAGCCCTAGCCAGGCTTCCCAGCATTTCCCTGGCTGTGCATGACATTGTTGTCTCCTCTCACAAATCTGCTACTAGGCAGACTTATGCTAGCAAATGAACTGTTTCTCTTGTTGCGCAGAGGCTAGGAACATAGATCCCTTTTCAGCCCCAGTTCACAAAATCTTGGAGTTCCTAACAGAGCTTTTTCATGCTGGGTCCGCTTCTGCCACAATCAGGGTTCAACTAGCGGCCATATCTAACTTACATGTTGGGTTCTCTAATCTAAACATTATGTCTCATAAGCTGTGTAAGGCCTTCCTCAGAGGGACCACTCTCCTTAGGCCCCCAGTGAGAGATCCCCCTCCTCCTTGGGACCTTAATTTGGTACTAACCTCCTTAATTATGCCCCCTTTTGAACCGGCAGCATCCTGCTCCATTAAGTTTCTATCTTGAAAAACTCTCTTTCTGGTAGCTATTGCCTCAGCCAGAGGGGTCTCGGAACTTCAGGCACTAAGTGTTCGTCCTCCGTACTTAGTTTTTCATAAGGACAGGGTAGCTCTGAGAACTAATCCCTCCTTCCTTCCGAAAGTCTGCTCAGAAAATAATCTAAACCAAACTATAGACCTTCCTGTGTTTTTCCCTAACCACACCAACAAGGCAGAATACAAATTACACCTTTTGGATGTTCATAGACAATTGCGTTTTTACCTGCATAGAACGAAGGATATAAGAAAGTCGGACCAACTTTTCCTTTCCTATGCTAGGGGCAAACAGGGCCTTCCAGTTTCCAAAGTGACCCTGTCCAGGTGGTTGTCTCATATTATTACCTTCATCTATCAACTAAGAAACAAAGAGTTGTCTACCAAACCGAAAGGTCATTCTACTAGGGGCGTTGGCCACCTCTGTAGCCTTCCAGTCTAGGTTGCCCATGGACTCTATCTGTGCCGCTGCCACATGGGCAACTCCTCGTACCTTTATTTCTCATTACAAGTTAGACATGGTCTCCAGGAGTAGAGCTAACTTTGGTTCCACTGTTCTGAAGAGTCTGTTCCAATGTGCCGCCCAGGATCGTAGGTGCTAGGGACGCTGTCCCAACAAGCAAGAAACGAAGGCGAGATAGACAACTTAACATAAAGAAGTTATGTACCTACCATAACATTCCATGTTAGTTGTCTTCATCTCGCCTTCTTTCTTGCGCCCCCCCCCCCTCCATCCCCCTGTCCTATTGGACCGAGAGGAGTTCAAGTTTCACTGGCTAAGTGTTCTCTGGTTTGTTTCCTCTACTGACTTAGAGATTATAACAGGTTGTTTTAACCCTCTGTTTGGAGGGGTTTCATTACATAGCTATGGCTGGGGTTAGCTATTTCAAATGAGATCTGGGTAGCTAGCGCTAGGCATCATGGGATAAGGGGTAGCCTCAAGCCAGTAAACAGCTCTCGAGCTATAGAAGATGGCCGAGCCATCCCAACAAGCAAGAAAGAAGGCAAGATGAAGACAACTAACATGGAACATTATGGTAGGTACATAACTTCTTTTTTCATCCCATTCTCCTTAGTTTCTACTGCAAATATCAATAGATCTGAAGCAAAGCTTCCAGTAATTTCATATGAGCAAGCTTTACACCTTAAAATATTAAGTTACATTCTTACCTTGCATAAGCACAATGTTTTCTAAACTGCATAGAAACTTGGTATACAATGGAAATAAAACTAAATATATAAAGTTAAGATATCTAAAGACATAAAAAAAAACTGACATGAAAGAACACTCGGACTTTCATGTTGTAATACAATTTTAATAATAATAAAATAAACATAAAATAAACATAATAACAATAATTGTAATTGGCAGGTTTATAAGTCTATATAGTATAGTCTTGTAACAAGCAACTCTCTGAGCTGGATATATGTTTAGTTAACATACTTTGCAACTGAAGCATGTTTTTTATGTCTTTGGATATCTTAACTTTATATATTCGGTTTTACTTCCATTGGATACCAAGTTTCTAAGCAGTTTAGAAAACATTGTGTTAGTACTTACTAACTAACTATAAGTGTTTAGTTATGCAAGGTAAGAATGTAACTTAATATTTTAAGGTGTAAAGCTTGCTTTTATGAAACTACTGGAAGCTTTCCTTCAGATCTATGGATATTTGCAGTAGAAACTAAGGCGAACAGGATGAAACTATATTTATCAAGTACTTATTAAGTCTTGACATGGGTATTAACTTTACTGATATACAAGGATTCTTAGTGATTCTGACTATAGTATCAAACAGCAGTTCTAGTTTATGCAAATAAGTTTATTGATGCTTCATTGTGGTTGGAAGTAAGAAGCAAAGTGGGACATATGATTGGTTGGTCTTGGCTATAGTGCCAAATAGCAGTTTCAATCTATGCAAATAAGCTTACTAAGGCTGTATTACGATTGGAAATAACAACCAATGTGAAGTATATGATTGGTTGTCAACAGAACAGTAATTCTGAACCCTTAGTATAACATAGAATCATCTTGATTGGATATAATATCATTAGTTGGAAAAATGATTGGCTAACATCAAACCACCCATTACAAGATCTTGTTCTCCTTAGCTCATACAAATAAGTTCACTGATGCTACATTGTGATTGGAAGTAAAAACCAAAGGAAAAAGGAAGTGACTAAAGCCTCATTATGATTGGTTTTTCAATCTTTTTAAACCACTGCTGGTCTTTACATTACATGATCTGAAGAAGGCAGTTTATGCTGAAAGCGCTCAGCGCATTTTATTTGTTTTATCAATAAAAGATAATTTTCTTCTTAATCAAGGGGAACTTGCACAATCTGAAGTAGTTACTTCATTTGTTCTGCAACCTGTGGGTCTCAGATCCGACCTCGGATCCGACCGACAGCTTTCCAAGCTTCAAGATCCGAGCTCCTAGCTCCTCCCCATTACCCATAATCCCCTGTCACCACCACACTACCTCAGATCGTTTTTGCCGCGGCTTGATCACAAGCATCTTGAGAAGAGCTCCTGAGCTTAGTAGCAGGGAAGTGAATTTTTTTCTTAATTTTTTCTTAAATTTTCGACAATTTAAAAAAAAAGAGTGTGTTGAGAGAGTGTTTCTCTGTCCTTTTTTATATTCGGGATTGCATTTTGTTCAGTTAACCCTCCCCTAGGTGTTTGGGCGTGTGAGTGTGTGTGTTAGGAAAATGGCCGAAGGCCATATGGCTTTTTTTTCTAAGTGCACTGGGTGTGGCCATAAGCTTTCCCCAGCTGATGGCCACACTCAGTGCGTTATATGCCTGGGGGTTGCCCATTTGTCTTCAGACTGCCAGGTTTGCGCAGCCTTCAACCCCCGGGCTGTGAGGGACAGGAGGAACAGGCTTATTCTGGCGGAACTGCTTCCCCCGGAGGAGGCCTCTTCCTCCTCTCCCTCCAAGATGCAGGCTGCCCAGGTAGCTTCGGCACCCTTGACTCCCTCGACTCAGGCTGGGGCTCAACCTCCCACTGTTGCCTTGAGTACGAGGGAAGTTCAGTCTTCTCCTTCTAGGGAAAAGCACAGGGAGAAGCACCGACACAAGAGGTGAGCCGAGCCTCATCCCTCGGCTCCGCCATCGAAGACTGCTAAATCGCCCCCGAGGGTGTTCGGACCTTCTCCTTCTCAGCTCCGATCCCCTTCCTTCTCACCAGAGCCGGTGGAGGAGCTCCGATCACCCTCGAGGTCATCGAGGCGGCCTTCCAGGCCCGCCTCTACGACCTCCTCTAGATCTACTAGGTCTCTCTCCGACGCCGATATGGACAGGATGATGCGTCGGTTTCTGCAGACCCAAATGCAGATGGGGGTGCTCTTGCCTCCCCCCCCCACAGGGGGGGAGTGCAGCTTCAATATTTGCCCCGATTTCTCCTTCTTCAACCCAGATCCAGGTTTTGTAGTCTTCGGATCCAGGCCCTTTCGGAGCTGGGGTTTTGTCGGCGCTGGCGGCCCAAGCCTTCTCGACACCGACTATACCCTTGAGTATCTCGGATCCGAGTTCTTGGGGCCGTGGGCCGGGCGTCAGATCTGTGGGAGCGGGTGCCTCTTCGGCACCTCCTATGTTGGAAAGCACCTCCCTTTCGGATCCGATGGCTTCGGCTCCGACCCCGATCCCTATCTCGGAGCCGAGGAGACTGCTCTCGGGGCCGAAAGAGAGTAGTTCTCCCTTGGCGTTCGAGGTAGTGGAGAGGGTACTGTCAAGGTCTTCCAGGTCCCCGACCCGGGCTTTGGATCCTTCCACTCCCTCACTGCATACGGGTCTACCCTCCATCATCCTTCCATTGGGACAGCCTGCTCAGACCCTCCAGTTGGTTCCCTCGGAGGAACAAGAGGCCGTTGACGTGCCCTCTTCTGATAGTCCCACAGAAGAGGTGCCTCGTAAACGGACGTGTAAAAGGAGGCACATGGACTCCCCCGAGTCCGTCACCACAGATACGGACTTAGAGGAAAGGGAAGGTTCCCCAAGGTCACCCCCCGAGGATGTCTCCTTTGGAGACATCATGGAAATGTTGCATATTGGGGGTGGTGGTCTGCCCAAAAACCTTCCTCAGATGAGTCCGTATTTCTGGAGGCATTTGAAGCGGGCCCATCTACCTCCTGGGTGTCCCCACCGGCAGATCCCCTGGTAGATCTCCTGACTACCAGGGCTTGGAAGGAGCCCGACACCGTGGAGCCTATCCCACGCCAACCGGATAAAATCCTTAGCCCCCCTTCAGATAGGCAGGCTTGGGCTAAAGGGTCTCCAGTTGATGCCATGTTGGTGGCTGCGGCCACTAAGAGAGAACTCTCCCAGGAGAGCTCCACGGTCCACCCGCCGGACAAGGAGTCCTGGGCACTGGACCGTATAGGGAAGCAGAACTTTGCTTCAGCAACCTTCTCTGTGAGGGTGCTGAATTATATGGCACATGTCATCAGGCTGCAACGGGATTTGATCAAGGAATACACTGCAGCTCCACCAGAGTCCATGTCTGTCAAGGACAAAACCGTGTTCTCGACTCGTATGGCCACTCTCAAGTCCATCTCAAATACGTCCATGCGGCTACTGTCTTATGCTACGGAGGGAGCCGCAAGGGCCAGCGGGGCAGGTGTTGTCTTGCGACGCCACGCCTGGCTCCGCCTTTGTAATTTTGCGGAACCTTTCAAGGTGTCCTTCACGAACGCACCCTTTGACGGCTCTTCGCTTTTTGGCAAGACCATATGCGATACACTAGTCCAAAGCGAGAAGGACGGGAAGACACTGTTGCCGTCGGAGTCCGCTTCTCGAGTCCCCAACGTTCCTTCTCAAGGAATCAGAGGGGGCAAAAGAAGCTGTGGTTCCGCAAGTCTCAGCAATCCTATCCAGCTTCGGTCTCTGCGCCCTCCAGAGGCAGAGGGGGGCAGGGTGGACGCCGGTCCAGAGGCAGAGGGGGACCGCGTAACTTCGGGTCTAGGGAACCTTTCTCTGAGAGACCCACGCAGCAGCCCTGAGGGCTTACCCAACTGTCCATCTCTGGAGGCAGTCGGGGGGAGTTTAACGAAGCACCTGTCAATGTGGGAGTCCATCACGAACGATCAATGGGTGCTCCGAATTATATCCAGAGGCTACAAAATTCCCTTTCTATTTCGTCCTCCCTTAGGTGGTCGCCTCCCCAATGTCCCACCCAATCAAAGAGAGGCGGCGACCGTAGAGATTTCAAATTTGTTAGGAAAAAGAGCCATCCAGCGGGTCCCCCAGACCAATCCGGATCGGGCTACTACTCAAGATTCTTTTTAGTGCCAAAAAAGACGGGGGACCTCAGGCCCATTCTAGACTTGTCCGCCCTGAACATGTTTGTCCCCAAAGAAAAGTTCCGGATGGTCACTCTACAATCTATTCTCCCCTTAATGCAAGAGAATGACTGGATGTGCTCTATAGACCTCAAGGACGCGTACTACCACATTCTAATGGACAGACGGTCCAGGAAGTTCCTCCGCTTCCGGCTAGGGGCTAGTCATTACCAGTTCAGGGTCCTTCCATTCGGACTCACCTCAGCCCCCAGGGTGTTCACCAAAGTCATGGCAGTGGTTGCGGCTCACCTGAGGCTTCAGGGCATAAGGGTCTTTCCGTACCTAGACGACTGGCTCCTCACAGCAACCAACAGGCATCAACTTTGTATCGCGAGGGACTATGTTCTGTCTCTTGCCGACAGCTTGGGCATTTCAGTCAACATACCGAAGTCTTTTCTTCATCCTGTGCAAGCATTAGATTTCATAGGATCCAGGCTAGATTCCCGATCTTCTCGGGCCTTCTTGACCTCGGACAGGCTGTCCAGCCTCTCACTCCAAGTTTTGGCTCTTCTTTGCAACAAAGCTCCGCCGGCAGAGTTAGTCCTGAGAGCACTAGGCTCAATGGCAGCGGCTATCGGCCTCTCTCTCCATGCTCGCCTAAGTCTGCGTATATTACAGTGGACACTCCAAGTTCAATGGTCACTGTTACACCATCCATTGAATACTCCCATTCCCCTGAGCAGAGTTTGCAGGGAATCCCTCCTTTGGTGGCTTCACTCCCCAGAACTCAGGCAAGGGAGACCCTTTGTGATTCCCCCTCCCCAGGCCACATTAACCACGGATGCTTCTCACCTAGGATGGGGGGGGGGCATTGTTTGGGCAGAAACGTCCAAGGTACGTGGACCTTGTCGGAGACCGCCTTGCACATAAATGTTCTGGAGATGAGGGCGGTGCTTCTAGCATTGCAGGCTCTCCAAGACCTTCTACCTCTAGGAACGATTGCAATACAGACAGACAATATGTCAGTGGTCTGGTATATAAACAAACAAGGGGGAACCAGATCCTACCCTCTTTGTCGAGAAGCCATGAGAGTTTGGGAATGGGCGATATCCACCAACCGCTTTCTGATAGCAACGCACTTTCCGGGACGATCCAACATCCTGGCGGACAAATTGAGTCGAGTAATTCTCAGTCCTTATGAGTGGTCTCTCAATCCGACAGTTGCGAAGGAAATTTTCCACAAGTGGGGTTGGCCTCACTGCAATCTCTTTGCTACTCCTCAAAACACAAAATGCAGCGAGTTCTTCGCAATTCTTCCTCCAGAAGGGGAGAGCCCCAGAGACGCTCTGATTCATGCTTGGCCTCCCGGTCTACTCTGTGCTTATCCCCCGCTTCCGCTCATGGCGAAGTTCATTCAGAAAGCCGCAAGGTTGGGGAGCAAAATTATCCTCATAGCCCCATTCTGGCCTCTTCAAATCTGGTTTCCATACCTGCAGTCTCACAGTCTCTCCTCCCCTTTAATCCTGGATCCCATTCCAGATCTGATCTCGCACCCAACAGGGTGCCCAACACCGAACCTCGTAAACCTCAAGCTTGCGGCTTGGTTGATCCAGTTCCACTAATGGCAAGGACTCCCGGTATCTCGTCACCAGTGAAAACTATTCTGGTAGCGGCTCATAAACCGTCCACCAGGAAAGTCTGTAATAGCAAGTGGAAACGATTTTCTATCTGGGCTAACAGCCAGGGTCTCAACCCTTTTACTGTTCCGATTCCTACAGTCTTGGATTTTTTGTCCATGATATTTGAACAAGGGGCCAGTGCATCAACGGTGAAAGTACAGTTGGCAGCAATATCCCATTTTCATGTGGGAGATGGATTAAGATCCCTAGCGTCTACAAAATTGTGTAAGACATTCTTGCGTGGTGTTTTCCTTCTTAAGCCACCTGTGAAATCCGTGACTCCCCCTTGGGACTTAACCTTTGTTCTGCAAGCCTTAACAAAACCTCCTTTTGAGCCTGCAGCTTCTGTACCTCTTAATTTTCTGTCCTGGAAAACAGCATTCTTGGTAGCCATAACTTCTGCTAAAAGGGTTTCAGAGCTTCAAGCTTTGTGCATGAAACCTTCCTATCTTATTTTTCACAATGACAGAGTGTCTCTCAGGACTAACCCGTCTTTTTTACCAAAAGTGGCATCTGTGGCAAATATCAATCAGACTATCAATCTGCCAGTGTTTTTCAAGAATTTTCAAAATAAGGGAGAATACATGTTGCATACACTAGATGTACATAGACAGTTGCATTTTTACCTGCACAGGACCAAAGACGTTCGTAAGGCTGATCAACTGTTCGTGTCATTTGCTCCTTCATCCATGGGAAAACCTATATCCAAAGTGACACTGGCTAATTGGATTTGTCAATGTATTTCTCAGGCTTACAAGGCATCGGGCAAAACAACCCCATTTAAAATTCGTGCACATTCCACACGGTCCATCGCAACTTCTGCAGCCTTCTGGTCCAGGATGCCATTGGACGACATATGTTCAGCAGCCACTTGGTCTTCTGCTCATACGTTTATTTCTCATTATAAGCTGGACATGATATCTAGAAGCAGGGCATCCTTTGGCTCCGCGGTGCTTCGGAATATCCTTCCATAGGCCACCCAGGTTTCTTTGTTTAGGTAGTTGGGGACTCTGTCCCACAGGTTGCAGAACAAATGAAGTAACTACTTCAGATTTAGAAGTTATGTACTCACCATAACGTTCCATCTGAGTAGGTACTTCATTTGTCTGCAACCATCCCCCCCTGCCATCCCCCTAACCTGTATCGGGTTTCTAGGATCATTTATGATTCTTGAGAATATCTGAACCTGTTTATTACAGGTTTATCAGGTGATATAGCAAAACCGATCTGAGGTAGTGTGGTGGTGACAGGGGATTATGGGTAGAGGGGAGGAGCTAGGAGCTCGGATCTTGAAGCTTGGAAAGCTGCCGGTCGGATCCGAGGTCGGATACGAGACCCACAGGTTGCAGACAAATGAAGTACCTACTCAGATGGAACGTTATGGTGAGTACATAACTTCTAATTCTCTGCTGTGGTGACGTCTACAGGATTTTTCTGCTTCCTCACTTATAAAACCTGGGTTAAATGATGGTATTAGTCTTAGCAGTTATTTAAAACTGCGTTCTTATGTTATTTAAGAATAAGTTTCATGAATCATATATCAGTCCATGTTTTTTTTTTTTTACTTTATGTAATATATTTGCTGTACATAACATTTTATATTTAGGTTGGGAAAGACAATATAATGTTTTGTATTTGTGAGTCATCACTTGTGAGTAGATTAATTGATGCTGGGTATTGATTGGATATTTTAACCACATGACTTGATTTTAAGCATTATTTAAACATTTTTTTAGAATGGATTTATTCTGAAGAAGTAATTTGTTACACGCTGACAAAGGCACTAAATAAAGTGAAAATTTGGTGCAAGGCTGTGATTCTTTCTGGATTTGGTTTTATCTGTGAATTTTGTACCGGTTCTTGTTTTGTAGAGATTTGTATTTTTCAAAGTTATTCCTTGTATTTTTTCAAATTCTTAAACTTGTCTGTCTCTCCCTTGAACTTCAGGACCTTTCTTGTGGTGACTGATTCTTTATTTAAATTACTTTGGCCTCTTCTTCTTCCTACTGCTTTTTTATAGGTTACTTCCCTCCCCTTTACCTTTACAGTATATCTTACCTACTATTGTTAGTAGGTGTTTTCCCTTTTCTTCCTTTTCCATCTATCTGCCGGAAAAAAAAAAAAAAAGAAAAAAAAAAAAAAGTCTCTTCTTTGCTGTTTCTTCCTGAGTGAGTGTGTCTGTGTGTGTGTTTTCTCTGGCCTTTCTTCTCTGTCATGGCGGAGAAGCAGGAGAAACCGTCTGGTTTTCAGATGTGCAACAAGTGTGGGCATAAAATTCCTTTAAGCAATGGCCACTCTTTGTGCATGTATTCTTTGGGGCCACTACACTTACAAGAGGACTGTGCGATATGTCACTCTTTTAATAATAGAGCCTTAATAGATTGTAAGAACAAGCTCATCCTAAGGGGCATGTTACCTTTACTCCTTTGGTGAAACTATTTCTGGAGGCAAAGAAAAGTCTAGCTCTTCTTCTCATGTTAAATCAGCTCATTTGAGCCATGCCTCATCCTTGTCCCCCAGATCTGTGGATAAGGCCAAAAAGAGACCTAATTCGGCGCTAACAGATATCTCAGAGCCAAAGCCGAAAAAGAAGAAATCTCCCTCTTCCAGGGAGTCCATGATTCATTCTAAGCCTTCTGTTCCGACTGCTACTCCATCAGATACGACTTCTTCAGCTCCAATCCCATCTAGCAAGGATGGGTCAGATCCATTGGGACCAGATCTGACACTTAGCCCATTCGAGCCTATTATGCCTGTACTGAGGGTAAGGTACTCCTTGTCCTTTGACCCGATGCCTGACAAGGTACCTTCCCACTTTCTATCATGGCCAAGAGCCCCTTCTGCCTCATCCTCCCATTCAACCAGGAGTCTGACTGAAGAAGATGTGGAGCAGATGGAGCAGAAGATTTTATGGATCCAGGGTATCACTAAATCCCCCCTCAACCTCGACCCATTCAGTTACGGGTCTAGACAAGTCTTTCACTCCCCCTCTTCCTCCTTCTCCAACTTTAGGGCAAGCTTCAGAGCCCACTGATTCGATACTTTGGCTGCCTTTTAGTTCGGATATGAGGTTGTCTGCTTCCTCAGATCAGACTTTGGCTCAGAGCTTATCCACTTTTTCAGAGCCGGAGAGATCCTGGAGCCAAAGGGAGCTTTGCGAACCTCAGGTGCAGTTGACTCCCAGATCCTCAGAGCAGTCACTGCCCATCAAGGCTTCAGCAAAGGCGAGCTCGGGTTTGACTTCGACTCCAGGCAAGCTGTCTTCTGGACTGTAGGTGTCTCCATCCTGAAAGCATGGCTTGTTGGAGCGGAGTCCTCATCCATTCAGGAGCAGTCAGCCTTCGGGGCTTTGGAGAGGGCCATCGTTGCTTCTGGATCAAAAAAGGCATCTGCCCCCTTGGATCCATTATCCCATGTAGATACCTGGCATTCTTCTTCACCCCACCTTGTTCCACAGGGACAGCAGGAACCTAGACACCAGAATGCCCATCAGGGTATCCCTGACTCTTCCGATACCTCCCCAGACTATCCCAACTGAGGAGGTCCCGCGGAAAAGGTTATGCAAGAGGAAGCATTTGGACTCCAAGGAAGAGTCAGCCACAGAAGACACTGACCTCGATGAAGGTGGAGGTTCCCCATGATCACCCCCGTGGGAGACCCCAGACTCCATTGAGGTGTTTCCCTGGTGACCAAATAAGATTATAACTGCTCCCTTAGATAAAACCTTCTGGACTAAAGGGGTTGCAGTAGATGCCATGGTCATGGTGGTGGCAACCAAGAAGGAACTTTCCAAGGAGAGATCCACTATCCATTCTCCTAATTAAGACTCTAGGATGATGGATAGGTGTGGGAGGCATGTCTTTGCCTCAGCAACCTTTACCTTGCAGTCACTGAATTACTTATCTCATTTCACCAGATTACAAAGGGATCTTATCAAGGAGCTCTCAGATACCCTTCAAGGAGCAGTAGCTGAGGGAGCTAAAGAGAAAGTAGCTTCCCTGTTAGCCACCCTACACTCAGTTGCCAACTCTTCCATGAGGCTTATAGCCAATGCAGCCAAAGGAACGAGTAGAGCAGTGGGTTCTGGCATTTCCATGAGGAGGCATGCCTGAATGCACCTTTGCTATTTCGTGGAGCCCTTTAAGTCTTCATTTGTCACCACTCCATTTGATGGCACATCGCTCTTTGGTCCCAAAGTGAAGGATACACTCTCCAGGTGAGAAAAGGAAGGCAAGACCCTTTCTGCCATGGGCATATGTTTTTCAGCTCCTCAGAGACCCTATCCCAAAGGTCAAAGAGGCAGCAGAAAAATGTGGTTCAAGAAGTCTCAAGGATCCTACCAGGACACACTTGGAGAGTTTTCCCCCAGAGGTGTGTGTGTGGGTGGAGGGGGGGGGCAATAGCAGAAGATTTGCTTTTACGGCAGAGGAGGTCTACAAAACCAAGGTTCCCAGGAACCTTTATCCAAGAAGGCTTTACAGCACTTCTGAAAGGAGACTCAATTGTCCACCTTTGGAGGCAATCAGTGGTCGTCTATCCCTGCAGTGGAGAGCCTTGCAAAAGATAACTTCCAATTCATAGGTGCAGAGGATATTATCCAGGGGTTACCAAACTCTCTTCTCTCAACAACACCCCTCAATAAAAAAAATCCCAGACGTTGCACCCAGTGAAAGGGCTCAAGCAGTCTTGCAAATTCAAAACCTGATACAAAAAAATAGTCATACAAAAGGTCCCCCCAGAGCAGAGAGGATTTGGAACTTACTCAAGGTTCTTTTTAGTACCAAAGAAAACAAGGGACTGGAGACCAATTCTGGATTTCAGCAAGTTAAACAAATCAGTCCTAAGCAGCAAGTTCAGAATGGTCACAGTTCAGTCCATACTTCCCTTCTTGGAAAAGGATCATTGGATGTGCTCAATAGATCTTCTACCATAGAAAGATGGACAGGCTCTCCAGAAGATACTACACTTCCGGTTGGAAGCCAGTCATTACCAGTTCAGAGCACTGCCCTTTGGTCTCACTACTGCCCCCAGAGGGTTCACCAAATGTATGGCAGTGGTTGTGGCTCACCTGAAACAACAAAGCTTCTGGGTGTTTAGATACTTAGATGATTGGCTCATTATCGCCTCAACCAGGCATCTACTTGTCGACACAAGAAAATCTGTTCTTCAACTTTGTTCAGAAGTACGCATAACAGTAAATCACCAAAAATCTCATTTGGAACCAACTCAAACAATAAAGTTCATAAGAGCCCTGCTAGACACAAACCAGATGATTGTCAAACTTCCTCCTTCCAGACTATTTACAATCAAGAGGCAGACCACAAGGCTGATCAGGAACAAAAGGGTAGCTGCCCATCATGTTTTACAGGGCTAAGGTTTCATGGCTGCTGCAGTTGTGTTAGTCCAATTGGCCAGATTTCACATACAAATTCTGCAATGGCTTCTAGCCTCACAGTGGTCGATAATCCATCAACTAATATCTTATCAGATCCTTATAACAGATATTGCAAAAAATATCTCTCATGGTGGATTCATTCTCAACAGGTGACACAAGGCTGACCCTTTACTCCACTAAGATGGGGTGGGGGGGCATTATCTGGGAAGACTGTCCAAGGTACCTGTTCTGTAGATGAGGCCAAGCTCCACGTAAATGTCTTAGAGATGAAGGCGGTGCTCTTAGTGTTGCAGGCATTTCAGACTGCCCTTCCTCTAGGGACAGTAGCGATTCAATCGGGCAACATGTCGGTAGTATAGTACATAAGCAAGCAAGGAGGAACAAAATCATAGCCTCTCTGTCAGAAAGTACTCAGAGTGTGAAAGTGGGTGATCTCATCCAACCACGTCATCCCTGGTTTGGCACCTATGTCTCTAATCCAGACAGGTAACCTAGAAATGGTTCATCTCCCAGGCCCATGCTTACACTTATCAAGGGTATCAGAACTTGTCAGATATATGGGATGCATGGGTAGGTTTAAAAAGACCCTTGTGGTCGTTAGCCTAGTAAACACCTATGAACCTATATTTTGGGGAGATCCAGTGTCATAGCGGACAAGCTGAGCAGAGACATTCTCATGCCACATGAGTGGTCCCTCAACCAGTATGTAGTGGAAAATATTTTCTGCATATGGGGCCAAGCTTGCTGTGATCTTTTTGCTTCTCCCCTAAACAACAAATCCAGCAACTATTTCACCCTGATTCCCCCACAGGTGCAAACCCCGAGGGATGCTCTAAGTCACGATTGGATCCCCAGATTTCTATATACCTTTCCCCCATTCTGTTGATTCTCAAATTTCTCCCGAAAGCCAAAAGGTTGAAGAAGACCATAATCCTCATGGCCCCATATTGGCCTCAATAAATCTGGTTTCCCTTTCTCTGGCCTCATCTACA
Source organism: Protopterus annectens (assembly GCF_019279795.1). Classification (NCBI taxonomy): domain Eukaryota; kingdom Metazoa; phylum Chordata; order Ceratodontiformes; family Protopteridae; genus Protopterus; species Protopterus annectens. Next base: position 82,593,833 of record NC_056747.1, on the reverse strand, counting down.
GAAGGATCCCTGGATTCTGTATCCTTTTCCTGACCTGTTATCTCATCCATCAGGAATGACTTATCCCATCCTTCTCAATCTCAAGCTGATAGCTTGGATCCCCCAGTTCCATTGATCACTAGACAACCTATGCTGTCCTCCCCAGTCCATCATATCCTGATGTCCTCTCATAAGCCATCTACTCAAAGACTATATAGTAGTAAGTGGAAGAGATTCGTGTTCTGGGCAGAGCAATAAAATATGTGTCCCATCATAGCCCCTATTCATTTCATTCTGTAATTCCAAGCCTACCTTTTCAATAATGGGGCAGCAGCATCTGCTATTAAGGTGCAGTTAGCAGCCATTTCAGATTTCCATATTGGATTTGATAACTTGTCCTTGAAGTTGCACAAACTTTACAAAGCTTTCTTAAAGGAGGCCATGTTGTTAAAACCTCCTTACAAGGATTATTCTCCTCCTTGGGATTTAAATCTAGTCCTGCATCTGATTACTTAGTCTCCCTGTGAACCTGCAACAACTTGTGACGTTAAGTATCTTTCCTGGAAGATTCTGTTTTTGGTGGCTATCACATCAGTGAGATGGATTTCAGAACTTCAAGTATTGTCTTCTGAACCTCCATATTTGATTTTCCATAAAAACAGAGTCTCGTTGCATACCAACCCCTCCTTTCTGCCCAAAGTTGTTTCTCAAACAGATCTTAAACAGACTCTTCATTTGCCTGTTTTCTTCCCTAATTTTAGTAATAAGGGAGAATATATACTGCATCTGTTGGATATTCATAGACAGTTATGTTTCTATTTACATAGAACAAAAGAGTTTCAGAGAACAAAAAAGTTGTTTATCACTTTCACAGGGCTTAGAATAGACCTACCATTTACCAAAATTACCTTATCCAAGTGGCTTTCTAGTTGCATCTCCTTTATTTGTTCATCAGAAGACATGAAGCTTGACAATTCCATTTGGGCTCATTCTACTAGAGCAATGGCCACATCTGCGGTCTTCCAGACCAGTGCTTCCTTGGATGATATTTGCACAGCGGCACTTGGGCAAACCATCATACCTTTATCACTCATTACAAATTAGATTTGGTCTCCAGGGGAAGGGCTTTCTTTGGCATGATGGTTCTGAGGAATATTCTCCCATGAATCCACCCTGGAAAATGGTAGCTGGGGACTTTGTCCCACAAGTGAGGAGAAGATGAAAAATTGACAATATCAGATAAAGAAGTTATGTACTCACAATAACGTTCCATCTGTATTGTCGATTTTTCATCTCTCCTCACCATCCCACCCACCAGTTGCCATCCTTGGATTCCTGGTTGAATGGGAAGAGGCTTTCTAGGGTTAGACTGAGTTCCATTACACTCCAGAAATTGCCTGACTTAAGATTATTTTGGCTGTTAAATACTAATCTTTCCTTTCTACCAATATTATCACAGCAAACAAGATCTGAGGTATTTGGGACAGATGTATTGTGGGTAAGGGGGAGGTAACCAAGACCTTTTTGGTTGCCACGAGCTTGCTAATGGCCGAGTCAGATCCGAGGGCTCATATCTGAGCCCACATGTGAGGAGAGATGCAAAATCAACAATGCAGATGGAACGTTATAGTGAGTACATACTTCTTTTTATGTCAACTTTCATAAGGACAGGGTATCCTTAAGAATCAACTCTTCCTTCATGCCAAAGTCAGTATTAGAATTCACCTTAAGTCATTCATCTCCTGGTGTGCTTTCATGAACAAAAAATAAGGGAGAGAGAATCCTACATACTCTGGATGTCCACAGGCAACTTGGATGCTTCACTGACAGGACAAAGGAATTTAGAAACTCCAGTCAGCTTTTCATTTTTGTGAAGGTGAAAAAAAGTTAACAGCCAGTGTCAAAGCAGACTGTTTCCAGATGGTTATCCCAAGCAGTCCAGTTTTGTTATTCTCACTGTGGAAAGACCCTTCCTTTCAAAGTCAAAGCTTACTCTACCAGAGCTTTGACCACTTATAGAGCTTTTTGGAAAAGGGTGGACTCTGAAAGTATTTTAGAGGCAGCAAGTAGGTCACCTGTACACACCTTCACTAAATTTCATAAGACTGGTCTCTTCTCCAGATGAAAAAACGGTTTTGCTAGGACTATTTTCTAGGGGCTTTTGCTCTCTGACCTTTTTCCTTTCTTACTTGCTGTATAAGCTTAATTAATCATCCCATAGAACCTAGGCTGCTGCAAGAGTGATCTAATGATGAGCATAGTACAGCTGTATAAATAAACACCATAACAAAAGATGTTTAAATATATCACTGTTGCAGTACTAACACTCTCACTCCCTCCCTCCTCCCTTTTTTCTTGTGCTTCCTTTATTGGTCTCCTACTTGTTCTTATTTCTTTCCTAATCTAATTACTAGGATGGGTTTCCCCCTTATCCATGTTTTTCTCTTTTTCCCTAACACATAACTAATTATATTGGAGCTCAAGACTCCCTTTCCTGTGAGTTAAGAAAGCTCTGAATTTTGGTGCCTGTTCTTCTTTTATTCTCTCATGCTTTCTGGGATGTATGGTGCATGTGGAGGGCACCCAAAAGCTTTGAATATTGGCCAGACATCTGATCCTTTGCAGGATGCATCTCATATAGTTTAGACTCCTACACAGTGATCTATTTGAACATCTGTTGTTGTGGTAAATTTACTTATACAACTGTGCTTTCATAGACACTCTAAGAACTACCAAATCCTCAAAGAATCTGAACTGTTACTTGATCTACATGGTACCATCTGTGAGTATCTAATCAACATGAAGGTCATTTTCTCAGCAAAAGATATGCCTGTGAGTACCACATATCAGTCACACACCTGTGCAGACATAACAAAACAACATATGCTAAGGTTGTCAAAATGTCACTTCCCAAGTATCCTAGAACCAGGAAGATAAAGTCTCAGTAGAAATCTGCAAGCACAACAACACCTATCTCATACATTATAAAGAGTCTGCAGACTGCTGACTGTAAAATGTTTACTGCTACTAAATCCATGGTTAAAAGAAGAAATGTCCTAGTAATTATTGATTCCATTGTCAGGTGCACTGATTCAATGCTTATGAAACTGGACAAGAACACTGTGGTAGTTCAAGCTGACTGACATACTGACTGTGATCACAGATGCAGTCTTGTGCAATATTTTGCTCTGTCAGTTGTCTGTCAGGCTCCAGGACCTGTGATACTGCAAGAGCTCTTCAATCCCTCACACAACTCAAATATGAATATGACCTCATGGAAGCTCATGTGGATGTGAATGACTTAATACACTCAACCCTTAGGGACATGCAGAGATAAATGCTGGATCTCACTGTACACTTCAGCCACATGATCAAACCATACTTAAATCCAGCATTACCTACACCCAGCTGTGGATTATGGGTCTATATTATATGAATGAAGTTTTATAACTTCGAATACCATATGATCGACACCATATGGTTGAAGTTATAAAACTTCGAATAGTTAATTAACCCTAAACTAAGGGTTGTAGGCAGGGGGCAAGCCCCCTGCACCCCCTACTCTTTAAATATACCAACTCCGAGACTGCACTATAATGCGGTAAAGGGAAGACTTGCCCTCCTGCTTTAACCCATTAGGTTACTTTTTCTTTTTTTTTAACTATTCGAAGTTTTATAATTTCGACCATATGGTGTCGATCATATGGTATTCAAAGTTATAAAACTTCGTTCATATAATATAGACCCGTGGATTATTGCTATATTATAAATACTCATACACAAGTATGACTGCGTGTCTGTCTGTGTGTATGCAGTTTATTGTTTTTTATCACAACTAAAAAGTAATTAGGCAATGAATATTTTATGAGCACTTTGTTTACCTTTCACCTCTTCAGCAACTTGATAGCTCCTAGAGGCCCCTTACCAAACTGTTCTGGGAACAACAGCGTCTTTCTTATAGCTGATTAACCCAGCTATCTATTGTTTTTTTCTGTGTCAAATGGGTGCCCTAGGCAGAATGCATGCTCCATGGAGCTTTATTGCTGTCTACCACTCTTTCACTGACACATCCTTTAGTACCCCCATCCTGGCCTCCCCAAACCATACAGATGACTTTTTTCTTACCTTTCTCACATTTTGTTATACTCTTCAACTTTTTCCTGCATCCTTTCTACACACAGTAACTAGTTAAAATACCACTGTTAGAAGCATGAAAGAGCTAACTGAATAGTACTGAGGCTTTCAGGACTGCTAGACTTCTAGAAGCTATGATATTTTAGATGCTCTGATCTGCATTTAGAGTGTTTTTTTTTTCAAGTTTTCATCTACTGATGACCTGAACAAAAATTATAACTAAGAAAAGAAATTCTGTCTTACTCTTCAGTTTTGCTTTTTCCTGCATTCTTTCAACACGTCATAACTGGCCAAGACTCACTGTATTAACTATGGCAAAATAATTGAATTAAGATGAGGTCTGAGGGCATTAGCCTCCCAAAAGCCGTGGAGGTTATAGATGTTCTAAGGTACAGTTTGCAGTTTTTTTAACTATTTTATCCAAGGAAGGTCTGAATAAAAAATCTTGACTAAGGAAAGAAAATCAGTGTAATTCTTTTTTTTTCCGAGGAAGAAATAAGTTGTTTCCAAGGCTTAATATTCAAAGTTTATGAAATAGTAGTTTACAGTAAACCGAGAAGACAAATCCATATGAGGATACATAAATCATATCATAGTGTCTGTCTCCTTAACCCCATGAAGTACTATCATATATATGTCATATATCATGTATGGCATACCACCCTACCCCTAGTCCCAAAAGACAGCTGCCTTCTGTGTACCCCTCTGATATCACATTGTGACAAGAATGAAAAAAAAAAAAAAAAAAGAACATAGTATCACATTTCAGCATGTTATTGTCAGATGTACAGAAATTGCCTTCTTAACCACTACCAAAAGCTAGACACTTGTATGCATAGCTGATGTTTTATTGTGAGGAAAGTGGGATAAATAATTATCACAGTAATGTATTCCAACTTGTTGCTCTTAGACAGTACACTGCCCCAAACAAGTTATAGTAACCTTCTGTGCACACCTTCAAAGTTTGATTGTGAGGAAAGTTAAATAAATAATGACCACAGTGCTCCAGCCTCCATAAAAAATAGTGGCTTTCTGTGCACGTCCCTGAGATTTAATTGTGAGGAAAATTAAAGAAAGAATGACCACTCCACTGCCCCACTGCAAGCTACAGTAAACCTTCTGTGAACACTGATGACCAGGGCTGGTTTTAGAGTAGATGGGGTTCAAGGCATAGACCACTATTAAGCCTGTATTAAAATCCATTTATGCAGTCTGAAGTGTGGAGCTGCCCATGCTCCAGAAGCTCTGAGGTTCTAGATGTTCTGTGATGCATTTTGTATCTTATTTTTGAAAGATAAAACTTCTTAATTGTTCTTTTTTCCTGCTACAGAGAGATGTTATGTGCCCACAAAAACTATGTGTGAGCACAGATAAAAATCAGTGATATTATTTTTCCTTGTGCACTCATATATAGGTATATTACTGTATCTGTGGTCTTGTGTAATGAGCCACTGTATCTTTGGGTAAAGAATGAATGATTGGCAGGTAATTTTTGAAAACATGTATGATCGACATGAGCTGTTATCAAAAATAGACTGTTGAATTATTGTATAGCTGTCATAAGAAAGTGAAATGCTGATCATAAGATGTTCAACCATAGAAACTCTCACCCTTAAAGATTTAAAGTTTTGAAGTGAATACATTGCAAAATACCTGAATGCAAGGTGCATATGTACTGAAAGTTACGGTAACACTCAAATGTGCAGGAATGCCTAGTAGTACAATTCCAAGGGAAATTCTTTCTTTTGTGCCACCAAAAAAACAGCAGTGTTGGCAGTATAAAACTGAGATGTAATATTTTAGTTATCCTTTCGCCGACTTTAACCATAGTATGATAAGGAATACTGCTTTTAGCTACCTATATACCTAAATCAATATTTGTATATGTGTGTTATGAGGGTTTGTAAGTTTTTTGCTCACATTAAACCTTGCATGAAACTACTACATAATCCAAGGCATTTAAATAAGCAGTAAGGAAATTCAACATTTGCATTCCATAATTCCTCTGCAATATCATAGTTGTATTTACTTCATCAGATATTTACTTTTTACTTGACAGTAAAGACTACTTAAGACATCCTATGACAACTGATGTATTTCTAACTTGCTGTGTTGATGTCAGTGATGTACTTAAGCTTGCATAGAAATTTACAGTTGCAATGAGTCATTATAGTTCATGCTTGGCATACAGCAAACTCTAAAAGTCTGTACTATTTACAAATTATGGAGAATCTTGACATAAATCCATCGCAGGAATCTTGTACTGAAGAAAATGTTTCTCTTGGAATACTGGGCTATATGTACCACTGTAATCAGACACAAAAGAGAAGACCTATGGTAAATGTCAACAGGTACTTATACATCCTAGGAAACAAACAACCCCCTGCCTCAAATTCACCACAAGTACCAACCAGCTCCAGGAATAAAACAAAAAGCAGACTGTAAGAAATATCAGACTTTAATTAAAGCCAGTAATACTGAGTTTATACACTTGAACTGTCATGGTAAAGATTTAAGAACTTCAAATTATTCTAATTGTAACACTGTGGGTTTTGTTTAGATTTGTATGTGGCATTGCAATGCCTTTTACTTTGGTAAAACAGAATGGGCACTGAAGAGGTGTATATATGAACATATATATGATGTAAAATGTGGCAAAGAAAACAATTCTTTGGCAAAACATGCAAAGATTTGTAAAAATGTTTCTTATAAATTTTAAGTCCTAGAACAAGTACAGAGTAGAGTTATTTTAGCAATTGCATCTACAAGCAAATAGACTGCATTGTCTGAACAATGTTACTTATATTTCAGCCAGTTTAAAATTGAAAGCAGCAAAATTGTAAATAATTAAGTCACAGAAATATTATACACCTCATTTTATATACTATAATTTTATTGCATTTATGACGTTTATTAAATATGTGTAGAAAAAGTGTTTTACAGGGACTGTGTTCCTTTAAGTTATTTAATTTAACTTAATGGTGTAATTGATTTGATATATGTATTGGATAACAGAAGATTGATGGTATACTATAACTTTTATGCATATTGTTTTTTTAGTTCTGACGAAGTTCAAGTGTTTTGAATTAAAGCACTTAACTACTGATTTTAATTAAAGTGTGATATTTCTTATGATTGGCTTTTTGTTCTATTCCTGTAGCTGGTTGGTACTTGTGGTGAATTTGAGGCAGAGGTTGTTTGTTTCTTAGTTATTTTTACTCTGCTGTGCTGTTTTTGGATTGTTTATTACTTATACAGCCTAGAAAAGATAAGAAATCAAAAGAGCTACTGTGCTTATCAGTTGAAGTTAACTGACAAATACAAAGGCCTTGCTGTTACAGAAATGAGTAAAAGTGGTGATATTCTTAGAAAGAACAGTTCTCACTTTCCTGCACCTGATACTAGAAATCTGTTAAAGTATGACACATTGTAAGATAAGGACTTGATCTGAAATATCAAGTAATGTACCTTGCGTGATATCTTACAAGGCACAAGTGCAAATGTAACATACATACTTGCTTCTAGACAACAAATGACACAGACAGTGTTATGTACAAGGTGTAGTGGACATGCAAATGTTTTGTTAAAAAAAATTATAAATCCATAAGTCTGACTTTCCAAGGTGGCTGCACACTGATCCAACAGCTTAACTTCCTCTCTCCCAGTGTGAAAAAAGAAGCTGAAACAAAGGGCCGGGAACTCTGTCAGTTCTAGCAAATTCAGTTACTGGCTATTAAGTACACTACTTAGATGCCAGCAAAGAAGAAACTAAGAGACCCTGAAAGGAAATCAACTAGAAAAGGTGAGGAGAAAACACTGACTGGGAAGAATCCTGAAGCTGTTCAGCAAAAGCAGTTCAAGCTCCAGCTTTGGAGCAAGACATTGCTTACAGTAACCTAGAGAAAAAATAAGTTAGATGTGCTCAGAAGTGATTAAAATAAACAAAACACTGAAGGAATATATCAACTCCAATAACAAAATGCTGAAAAATGTAAGAAGCTTTAAACAGAAATTCAGATGAGCTGATAAAACTGCAAAAAGCAGAAGATGAAATGAAGAAAAGGCTGGCTGAGTATCACACTGCTCAAGAAGAGATGTTTCAAAAAATGGTAGAATTAGAGGACAGAGGATGTAGGGAAAACATGACATTTTTGCTGTACCAGAGAAACTAGAAGGGACAGACTGTTTTAATTTTTTTGAAGGCACAAATAAGCAATTGGACTGGTAGTCCACAGCAGGAACTGTTAATTGAAAGGGGGTACCAAGTATATTCACCAAATCTGGCCATAAGAAAGCAGCCAAGATCTGCATTAGTAAAGATTCAAACCTACCTGCAGAACGAGTTTATCCTGAAAACTGTGGCAAAGGACAAAGTTTTACAAGTTGGAGACAGTTTGTGGAAAGTGATTATTCACTGTGCACCCAAGCAGAAGACCAACACATTTATTCCAGTAATTAGATAATGTCGAGAGGCAGGTGTGAGATTCGAGCTTCTGTATCTAGCTGTCTTCAGAATATTTTTTTTCATGAAGGATCAAAATAATTTTTTATGCAAAACAGGCTAAGGAGGAAATACTAAAGTTTGTCAAAAAAAGTGAGCCACCAAGCAGAAGGGGACTCTACTTCTCATTCTTCTTTGCTAGTGAAACCTTTTCCACTGTTCCAAAAGAAAATGCTTCAGAGAAAGAGAGGAGCATAGGAGTTGACCAGAGGAATTTTGAGTACCTTGGAATTGAACTGGAACCTGGAGTTGGGGAGATGGAGATGATCAGGAAGAAGACCAGTAACATGGAAATTAATGAGTAAATGTGAGACTGCAAAGCATCAATTACATTATGAAATATGACTGTACAAGAAAAAAATGGAAAGAGTGTAACTTTTGTTGACCTTGTTAAATTTGTGGGGAACTGAATGCCATTTGCCTCACTTTATGTCATTAATGTTCAGAAGGACACTGAGAGGAGGGGTAGAGGAAAACTGTTCACAATATAAACTGTATGTTTTATAGTAAAGTATTTTTAGATGTTCTTGTATGTGATGACTTTACTAAAGTAAACAGATGTTTTTTTCTTTACTTTTTCTTTTTTGGTATTAAGAAATGTAAACATTGTAGTGCAAAAATAGAAGGAAAGTTAGACAAAAGCATCTTTACATTAGGTTATAATCTTGGGTTGTTGAGGTGAGGAATGGGGTACAAAATTACACAGATCATAGTATATGTATAGCTGATATGTTTTCTCTTAATTTTGCATAGGTGAATGTCTGGATTAAGACATTTGGCTTAATCGAATAAATTTTAAGTGAAAACAAGTAAATATGAGAACATTGAATGTAATGAAAACCTTTCCTTTAGCAATAAATGTTTCAGCGTGTCTTTCAGGCTGTAGCAGAAGACTACATTTTTTCTCTTACATTTCCATGTATATAAGCTAATAATAGGGCAATAAAAGCCTTGCTTTCTCATGGCCAGATTTGGTTTCTTCAAGGATAAAAATTAATGTTTTCTGAAAGCATGCAAATTGTTTTCTCATATGGGAGGGGAATAAAGATAAAAAAGAACAGACACCAATTAGTTTATGTAGAAGCAGTCAATAAAGTGTGTTAGCATGGCTAACCTTAATTTCAGTTTAATTAAGGCCTGTGTTAGTAGCTGTCTGTCTGGGACAAATGTTCATTTTATGAGGGTTATATTTCATTATTTGAAGATGAACATAGTTATGTGTGCTTGTATTACGTTAATAGGTGATGGGGTGTTCTGAGGTGTGTTTGTTTTTTTTGTTTGAGGGTTTTTATTAAAACAATAAATCTTGAAAATGTGTCATAGGTTCCAATGTTGATGATTTAACAAAGGGTTGAGAGGTTAGAATAATTGTTAAGGTATTTACCTTATAGACACAAGGTGCATGATTTGATTCACACATTGGATCACAATTTGATTCTCACATTGGATAATTGGCTAGGCTTAAAATGGCCCACAAGGACCGTTAGCTTAGTATTAATCGATGAACCTATAAGAAAAAAATATATAAAGGATTAATCTGCCAAACATTAGTGGGTGCATCTGTCACAAAACCTGGAAATAGACATTTTAAAAAGCTGTCATATATAATAGATGAGAATAATGACTTACCATAATGGTGACACTTTCCATATTGTCTTGGAATATGAATGGTCTCACTGGTATAGACAAATTAGAGAGAGTGTATTTAATTATATTAATAAATTCTGAGTGCAAATAGCAATGATACAGGAAACACATTTGGAAAGAAATAAGCATGTGAATTTGGTAAAGAAAGGATTTTAGGATAGCTATCCAGCAGAATATCAGAAACAAAGGATGAGAGAAGTACTAACATTGTTAGGGGAGCTCCAATAATGATAGAAGAGGGGAAAAAAGATAATAATGACACATTTGTGGTAGTAAGGGGCTGCTGGCAAGAGATGAGGATCACTATGGCATGCATTTATATTCCACCTAAAAGTGCTGTTATGGAGGATGTATCTGGGGTGCCTAGAAGGGAAAATATAACAAATGAGGATAGATTTCTGAAGACATTTATGAAATATATTTTGTAAGAAAGACTTGAATTCAGTAGTAGAAACTGTGAGAGAATTTACATACTGTATTATTCCCTAAGGTACAGTTAACTGGGCTAGACTAGTCAGAAATTATATTTCACAGGAACATGTACATTAATTGAGAACTTTGACACACGTCCATTAACTGTTTCAGATATGTGCCAATAATTACTAAGATAAAGTATGGGTAATGAAGTAAAGATGACACACTGGTGCTTCCTCAACTACCCATTAAAAAGAGAGGCATTTAAGGAATTAGTTGTGGAAATTATTCAGGAGTTATTAGGTAAGATAGAAAGTACTGCAGAAGTTATAGTTAGTGAGTGTGATAAAATTAAAGTGGAGGTTAAAATAGGGTATTAATAAAAGAAAAAGAGATCTGATTAAGAAGTATCAATATTTAGAGGGGCTGACAAAGGTTAAAGTATTACAGAGTAAGGGGAATCTCACAGAACAAGAAGAGGTGCAATTGCAGAGTACTCAACAGAAAATAAGGGCGGTACTTGGATAATATACTTGAGTTTAGAAAGATTGCTGTTAAGCAAGAGATCTGCAGTAGTTAACTTCATTTTATCTGTAACCTGTGGGTATACGGATCCGTATCGGATCTGAGCCGGCAACTTTTTTTCTAGCATCTGCTCCAAACTCCGATCTCCTCCCCTTACCCATAATGCCCTACCATCTCCTATGTTTCCCGAGATCTCATTTGCAGCGCCAGTAGTGTGCATCGTGGTCTCCTTTGCTCTGAGCTCAGGGATAGTAAGTGGTATTTTTTTCTGGTATCTAGAGTGTGTTTGAGTGATTTTTTTCCCTTCCTCCCCTTATTTAGTGTCTTGCTTGTTCGTCGGTGTTAAAAAAAAAAAATAAAAAGTTTTGTAGAGAGTAGTAGTTAGGCCATCCCCTTCCCCTACCTGTGTTTGTGTGTGTGTTTTTTTTTGGTAGGTAGTGTTTGTACTTTTGGGTGCAGGACTATGGCTGATCAGCCAAAGCCTGTTTTCAAAAAATGTACAGAGTGTGGCCATAAGCTCTCCCCGGCTGATGGTCACACTCTGTGTGTAATTTGCTTGGGAGTGGCACATTTGTCCACTCAGTGTGCTATTTGTTCTGGTTTTAATCCGAGGGCCCTTAGGGATTGGAAGGCCAAGCTAGTAGCCAAAGGCCTTCTCCCTGCTGCCATGCTGGAATCTGCCTCGGCCTCGGTCTCTAGTGTTCCACCTCCCACCCAGACAGGGACTCAACCTCCCTCTTCTTCTGGTGATGGGTCTCCTAAAGACAAATCTTCAGTCAGTGTGGCTGACAAAGAAAAAGAAAAAGAGTAAGAAAAAGAAAAAGATAAAGAAAGGCGCAGAGAGGATAGGGAGAAGAGGAAGGACAAACATTGTAAGAGATCTCCAGACAGGGAGCTCTTTCTCAGTCCCCCTTCTAAGACCATGAGGCCTGTTTCTCCATGGCTCCAGTCTCCTCATTTCTCACCGGTGCCATTGGAACATGCGGACCCGAGGCCTTCCTCCCCATTGAGCAGAACAGCCAGATCCGAGTCGGTGGCCTCTTCGAGGTCGACTTCGGAGCCTATTGGACATGGACAGGATGATGCGGAGATTCATTCAGACCCAAATTCAGATGGGAGTCTTGCCAGGCCCTTCTCCCTCTAGAGGGGGACCTCCATGCCTCTTTTCCTCCCCATCTCTCCTTCCCCGATTTGTGCTTCGGCTTCAGGGCTCTTGGATCCAAGGTTTTTCGGAGCTGGTAGCTCGGCGCCGATGGTTCCTCCAACCTCGACTCCGGCTGTTACCTTGAGTTCCACAGATCTGACTTGTTTGGATCCGAGTGACTCTCGGAGCTGCAGACAGAGAGTCGGGCCTGGGGGGATGGATTCCTTGGCTCCGACCTTTTCGGATCTGATCCGTTCCCTCAGACCTCAGGATACCCTGGCTTTGGCTCCAGTCCCTGCTTCGGATCTGGGGAGGGCTTCTCCCTCAGCCTTCAAAGTGGTGGAGAGGGTTCTCTCCCAGGGATTGAGACTCCAGCCCATCCCCTCGGATACCACCCAAGCCCCCCTGGATTTGGTGACGACTCCCTTCATCCTGTCTCAGGGACAGCCCATGCCAGAGGATCCCCAAGTTAATTTCCCTGAGGAAACCCCTGCGGCTCATGAATCCCCTTCTGAAAGTCCCACTGAAGAGGGTCACCGTAAGCGCAAGTGCAAAAGGAGGCACTTGGACTTCCCCGAGTCCCTCACTGTGGACACTGACTTAGTTGAAGGAGAAGGTTCCCCCAGGTCACCTCCCGAAGACGTCTCCTTCGGAGAAATTATGGAGATCCTCCGCCAGAGGGGAGGTTGGTTAGCCCCAAAACCTTCTGGGGATGAGTCAGTGTTCCTGGAAGCCTTTGGCACGGGCCTGTCTACTTCCTGAGTGTCCCCAGCAGTGGACCCCTTGGTGGACCTCATCACTACGAGGGCATGGAAGGAGCCTGACACCGTAGAGCCCATCCCCAAATGCCCTGACAAGGTTTTATCTCCCCCTTCTGACAGACAACCTTGGTCGAAAGGAGCCCCAGTTGATGCTATGTTGGTTGCAGTGGCCACAAAGAAGGAACTAGCACAGGAGAGTTCCTCAGTCCACCCTCCAGACAAGGAGTCCAGGTCGGTGGATAGGTTTGGGAAGCATGTCTATTCCTCAGTGACCATTTCTATCAGTGTGCTGAATTATTTGGCATATGTGATTCGGCTTCAGCGAGACCTTGCTTTGGAATTCGCTGAGTCACCCCCAGTGTCTTTATCGCCGCAGGACAGACAGTTGTTCTCGGCGAAAATGTCTACTCTGAAGTCAGTTTCAAACATGTCGATACGACTCCTTTCCCATGCCATGGAAGGAGCAGCTAGGGTGGCTGGGACGGGCATAGCCATGAGGCGTCATGCTTGGCTCAGGTTGTGTCAGTTCACGGACCCTTTCAAGGCGTCGTTTATCAATGCTCCCTACGACGGTTCTTCCCTTTTTGGGAAGACAGTACGTGACACACTTGTCCAGAGCGAAAAGGACGGGAAGACTTTGTCTGTCATCGGAGTCCACTTCTCTAACCCTCAGCAGTCCTTCTCTAGGAGTCAAAGAGGGCAGAAGAAGATGTGGTTCTGAAAATCTCAGTTTTCCCGGGATTCTCAGGACAACTATTTCCCCAGAGGCAGACGGGGACAGGATCGACACCGAGCCAGAGGTATAGGGGTTCCCAGGAATTTCGGGTCTAGGGAACCTTTTTCTGATAGACCCGGTCAGCAGCCCTGAGGGGTTGCCCGACTGTCCTACTCTGGAGGCAGTCGGGGGACGATTATCCTTACACCCAGCAGCATGGGAGTCCATTACGACAGATCACTGGGTTTTACAGATAATATCCAGAGGTTATTCTATCCCATTTGTTGCCCCTCCAAATATTACAAAACACCTCCCGGATGCTCCACCCGCTCACAGGGAGGCAGCAGCTCTAGAGGTTTCAAAGCTGCTTCTCAAACGAGCCATCGAACAGGCCCCCCCCCCCCGATCAGTCCGGATCAGGCGTCTACTCAAGGTTCTTTTTGGTGCCAAAAAAGACAGGGGACCTCAGGCCCATCCTAGACCTGTCAACATTCAACCTGTCGGTAGCCAAACAGAAATTCCGGATGGTCACTCTACAGTCCATTCTATCTTATCTCTGAGAGTGCGACTGGATGTGCTCGCTATACCTCCAGGATGCTTACTACCACATCAAAATACACAGAAGCTCCAGGAGGTTTCTGCACTTCCGGCTGGGAGCCAGTCATTTTCAGTTCAGAGCCCTACTCATTGGTCTCACCACAGCCCCCAGGGTATTCACCAAGGTAATGGCAGTTGTAGCAGCTCACCTGAGGCTTCAGGGTATTCAGGCGTTTCCATACCTGGACGACTGGTTCTTCACTGCGCCCAACAAGCATCACTTGTGTCTGGCCCGAGATTATTTCATTCGGTTGGCAGATCTACTGGGAATTACAGTCAATGTTCACAAATCCCAACTGCAACCAGTACAAGTTCTAGACTTCATTGGGGCATAGCTAGACACTTTGCAGATGAAGGTATTCTTAACTCCAGACAGGATCCTACACCTCAGGTGCCACATAGCTCAGATAGCAAACTCCAAGTCTCCAAAGGCGACCGAGGTTCTCTGGGCTCTGGGCTCCATGGCTGCTGCCATATCGATTCTGCCTTGTACGAGCCTTCACAAGCGGGTTCTTCAGTGGACCCTGGCTGTTCAATGGTCTTGGCTAGACCTGTCCATGGAATTTCTGATCAAGATCAGTCACGTCTGCAGGATGTCTCTTCTTTGATGGTTAAGTTCACCGGTGATATCAAAAGGATGCCCCTTCGCGTCATCTCCAGTCCAAGCCACAGTGACCACGAATGCCTCCCAACTCGGGTGGGGGTTACATTGTTTGGGAAAGACAGTCCAAGGCACATGGTCCCAGTCAGAGACCAAGTCGCACATAAATGTTCTAGAGATGAGGGCAGTGCTTTTAGCATTGGAAGCCTTTCACACAGTCTTCCTTCTTGGATTGATTGCAATTCAGTCAGACAACATGTCTGTTGTCTGGTATATCAGCAAGCAGGGGGAACCAGATCCTACCCCCTATGTCGCAAGGCCATGAGAGTGTGGGAATGGGTGATTTCCACCGGTCGGTTTCTGATAGAAATGCACATCCCGGGGTGCTCCAACATTTTAGCGGACAGATTGAGCCGGGCCATTCTGATGCCATACGAGTGGTTTCTGAAACAGTCAGTAGCGGAGGAGATCTTCCTTGCATGGGGTCAGCCTTGCTGCAATCTCTTCGCATCTCCTTCCAATGCGAAGTGCAGTGAGTTCTTTGCTCTGATTCCCTCACCAGGGGAAGCCCCAGAGACACTCTAGTCCATGTTTGGCTCCCCGGGCTTCTGTATGCTTATCCACCATTGCCACTCATTCCGAAGTTTCTTCAGAAAGCTTGCCGACTATGGTGCAAAGTGATCCTCATTGTCCCATTCTGGCCTCGTCAGGTTTGGTTCCCATTCCTTTGGTCTCATCTCTTAGCTCCCTCGTGGGTTCTGGATTCCTGCCCGGATCTAATCTCCCATCCGTCGGGGGCATGTCCACCTGATCTGGGCAGCCTCAAGCTGACAGCCTGGTTGCTCCAGTTCCGTTAATTGCCAGGACTCCCGGTCTTTCATCCCCGGTAAAACCATTCTGGTGTCCTCTCTTAAAGACTCCACTAGGAAACTTTATTGCAGTAAATGGAAGTGCTTTTCCATTTGGGCCTCACAGAGAAAAATAGATCCCTTTACAGCCCTTGTTACAGCGGTGTTGGATTTCCTGTCTGGTATCTTTTAGCAAGGAGCTGGTTCTTCCACAGTGAAAGTACAATTGGCAGCCATTTCCAGTTTTCACGTTGGTGAAGACAACATGGCTTTAGCCTCCTCTAGGCTGTGTAAGACTTTTTTTAAAGGTACTTTTCTGTTACGTCCACCTATCAAGGATTCAGTGCCCCCTTGGGACCTTACCTTTGTTTTACAGGCATTGGTTGCTCCTCCTTTTGAACCTGCAGCTTCAGTAGACTTGACATTTTTGTCCTGGAAGACCGCTTTCCTAGTCGCCATTACATCTGCTAGGAGGATTTCTGAGCTTCAAGCTCTGTCTGCCATGCCTCCATATTTGGTCTTCTATAAGGATAGGGTCTCCCTCCTTACTAACCCTTCCTTCATATCTAAACTGGCATCTGAAGCAAACATAAACCAGTCCATTAATCTGCCCGTTTTCTTTCCTAACTTTCAAAATAAAGGTGAATACAAACTCCATTTGTTAGATGTTCATAGACAGCTTTGTTTTTATCTTCATAGAACAAAGTCTTTCCGCAAGACTGACCAGTTGTTTGTTTCCTTTTCCAAAGCATTTATGGGAAAAGACATGTATAAAGTTTCTTTGTCCAGATGAATCACTCTTTGTATTTCACATGCCTACAAAGCAAAAGGTTTATCTCCTTCTGGTATTGTTAAGGCTCACTCTACCAGGTCCATAGCGACTTCTGCTGCCTTTTGGTCTAGGGTGCCTTTGGACGATATTTGTGCAGCAGCGACCTGGGCCAATTCACATACCTTCATTTCCCATTACAAATTAGATCTGATTGGGTAGAGCATCCTTTGGCTCTGCAGTGCTCAGGAATATCCTTCCATAAGGGCCTCCCAGGATCAGAGTAGCTGGGGACTCTGCCCCACAGGTTGCAGATAAAATGAAGTTAACTACTTCAGAGAAAGAAGCTATGTACATAGCCGGCCTTAGGCATAGGCCAACTAGGCGGCCGCCTAGGGCGCTCCACTAGCAGGGGCACTTTTCGAGTATTTATTTGGTGTAGGTAGACCAAGATGGGGCACCAGGTGGTGTGGTAGGGGGCGCTGTGGAGCCCTTTTGCCTAGGGCACCAGTTGACCTAAGGCCGCTCCTGGCTATGTACTCACCATAACATTCCATCTGAGTAGTTATACTTTTTTTTTCTGCAACATTCCCGCCCTCCGTACCCCGGACCTTGTCCTGTCTTTTCAGGTTTGGTTTATTGGGTTGAGTTGCTTATGTTTTTAGTTGCAGCAAACTCGATCTGAGGGAAGATAGGAGATGGTAGGGCATTATGGGTAAGGGGAGGAGCTTGGAGCAGATGCTAGAAAAAAAGTTGCCGGCTCAGATCCGATATGGATCCGTATACCCACAGCTTGCAGAAAAATGAAGTATAACTACTCAGATGGAATGTTATGGTGAGTACATAACTTCTTTTTTTTTTTTGATAATAACTGCAGGCACAAAAATTTTGGCACAGCGAGTTTGAAAGTGGAAAGATTTGTTGACAAACTTAGGGAGCCTATAACAATATATAAATAGCCAGAGATCCTATAGAGATATTAGAAATATTTCAGAAATTTTATGAAAATTTGTATACGTTACAGCAGAGCAGAAATCAAGAAAAAACACAAATGGGAATATTTATGGAAGACTTAACTATACCAAAGTTAGAGGTAGATGAGGCTTAACAATTAAGAGTTAAGACTGGAGGAGATGAGATAAAAGTGATGATATATAACTAATCTGCAGGAAAGACTCCAGGAATAGATGGCCTTCTAGTGGAAGTTTGGAAGTTAGGAGGGAAGAAAGTGGTAAAGATCTCCAAGGTTTTGTTTAATGGTATTTTAAAAGGCCGGGAGGTAAATCATCCTAGAAGAAAAAAGCTGTGGTGGCTGTAATACCTAAACATGGTAAAGACTCATCAGATCTAGCTTTATATAGGCCTATTTAAATTTTAAACCATGATTATAAAGTGTTTATGTCTATAATGGCTAAAAGAATGGCAAAGATTATGCTAAAATTGATAGCTATGGATTAGTGTGTTGTTTGTGGAAGAGAGGCAAACATGACAACATTAATAGAACAATAATGATCCAGAGGGAAGCACAATGTAAGAAAGTACCACTGTTGGTAGGTCTTGATTGCAGAGATAGCATTTGATAGAGTAAGTTGAGATTTTATGAGTAGGGCAATGGAACTATTTGCATTTCCTGATAAAATAATACGGTTAGTTAGAAGGATATATGAGGGCTCAGAGGCAAAAATCAAAGTGAAAAGTTTCCTCCATGAAAAAGTGTGTCTAAGCAGAGGAACCAGGTAGGGGTGTCCTCTTACCCCTTTGATATTTATGTTATATTTAGATCCATTTGCAAAGAAAATAAGGGACTCAGAAATTCAAGGATATAATTGGTATGGTGTTCAAGAAAAGTTGGCTTTCTTTGAAGATGGTATTATTTTGTACCTGATGGAACTAGAAAAAGAAGTCTCAGTGTTGTGGAACTTTCTGAGACAGCTCCAGGTTTTTTCGGGATATAAAAATTAATGTTTGTAAAACAGAGGCTGTGATGTCCCCATGCTGGGTCAGTAATCAAGGAGCCTGAATCCTCACCACTGACACTGGAGAGGGACATTCACTTGGAGTATAAATGGATACACTCACTGCTTCCAGATGCAGACCTCTCTGCAGACCTCTCTGCATCAAGCACAATTTCCCTTAAGAGCACACAGGGCACACACACAGCCCATGGTCTGTGTGTCTCTATCTGTCTCTCCCCATATCCCCAGTAAGGCTCCCCCTAGCACTGTGAAACCAGTGCTTTGTATCCCTGCCCCAAGTAGCTGACACACACACACACTCTTTGAGATTTAATTTTCACACACTCACAGACACACACACACGCACACACACACGCACGTGGGAAAGGCTGGCACAGATTACCTGCTGTACCAACTTTGCCCAGACTATAAGGTAGAGTCACTGCTACCGGCCAGTTACTATAAAGCTCTTAAAAGGGTATCCAGTTATGCTGAGTGAAGTTAATATTAATACAAATGGTAATGTTGACCAAACACCAAGGCTTTCAGGACTGGCCAGAGTTGTCACCAAATAACTATGTGCAAATACTCTCATAGCTTAAATATTTTCTAAAAAGGACCAGCCTCAATGAACAGTTAAATATATTTAATAATAAATAATTAAAGAACAAGAAAATACTAAATATCTCTTTACAGTAAACACCAGAGTTTCAGTCACAGGGAATATTAAAAATAACACCTATGGAAAGTTTCACACAGTTATATAAAAACAGCATTTAGCTAATCTCAATATGCATTCCTGATTGACTAAAATGATTACTGTTCCCTAGTTAAGTTACTTACTGAATAGAGTAAGGCAAGATCATTTGGGTGAGTGGTCTTTGTTGTCAGATCCAAGATAAAATGGAGAATGCTGAGAGCAAACTCCTGCTAATATCTAAATATTATTTTTGGATTATAGAATGACATCACACAAATCTGGTCATCTGACACTGTTTACCATGCTATCACCAACACTAGAAGCTGACAGGAGTTTAGCACCTATGAGTAACCATACACACAGATAGAGTTTTCCTCAGATCTCCTGGAAATCATAAAACTATAAAACCATTTCACTCTTCCTACTGGAGCTACCAACTATTCTTTAACACAGACATTGTATCTCTGGTTCCATTCTAAACTGTAGGATAACATCTTTATGGCTTAACCCATAAAGTAATTTAATTTCAAGAATATTTTCCAAAGGCTGGTGGATTAAGATTAACCTCTTCACTTCCAGCATATGCTGTTACAATGTATACATTTAATTCAGTTATAATAATACATGTACACTTCTTTTCCTTCCAGCAGGGTGCACTATTGATACATTTCAACACAAGCAAACCTTACAAATACATTTTCAGCACAAGCATTTGTACAAATCAGTTTGATATACAAATGACATATAATTATTTACAAAATTCCAGCTGGCTGTGCTGACATGTTACAAATCCTCTGCCGTATTTCTCTTGGCCTAGCTGGCAGCACCTCCTATTGTCACAGAGGCTATAGCTATTATGTACCCACATATGAATTGATTCAGCAATACCTGTATTTTTGGGAACATGATAGCATGATAAAATGTTTAGGAGTACAGATTAAAAAGGATTTTGTTATGGCAGCTAAAAAAATATAGGAAGAGACTAAAAAGATAATACAAAAACTGAGAAACTGGAAGCTGTTGTGGAGATGTATGGATATGGATAGCAAGATACAAGCAGTAAAATATTTTAGTCCCTTTAGTTTTATACACAGGTCAGGCATATTTTTATCAACCAGAGTAAAAGTTATGGAAAGTAATTAATAAAGAGTTGAATGATTTTATCTGGGAGAGGAAGAGTGGAAGAGTCAAGTAGGATAAATTGATCCTCCCATGGAGGTTTAGGATTACCTGATTTGAAGGGATTTTTTGAGCTACACAGTTAAGGCTATTATACATACCACAAGCAGAAAGCTACATTTCAAATTGGAAAGGGATGATGAAGCAATGGGGTAATTTAAGAAATAAGGAAAGAGTGAGATTTTGGAAGCAGATCCCTAAGGAGAATAATAACAGTCATACATAATATTATATTCATTAAGTAGCACAAAGTATACTGAGAACTAATCCAACACAGGAATGGAGAAAGGAGCTTCTGTTGATAGGGATGATTGCAATTAAGGGTATATAGAATAGGCTAGAGGCGGGCTGGAATTTACTGGAGGCAGCTGGCAAAGGAGCCAAGGTATTGGGAACAAATAATTAGAAAGTGAAAAGTAATGGAATGGGAAGCGTCCTGGATGACATTTGGATTTCAGGCTAGTGATTGCCTTTCTTATCAGGGACTGATTTCAGATTCTAGACAAAGAGAAAAGGATAGGGAAGTCCCAAATGAAAGACCTGCACTGGTTGAGTGTTTAATTGAATCTAGAACAAAAGCTGCTGTTAAAAAGGGATAATTAGTAGGGCATATAAAATAATACACAATAACTATAGGAATCAGTCAAAAAGA
Organism: Protopterus annectens; assembly: GCF_019279795.1. Classification (NCBI taxonomy): domain Eukaryota; kingdom Metazoa; phylum Chordata; order Ceratodontiformes; family Protopteridae; genus Protopterus; species Protopterus annectens. Next base: position 82,572,712 of record NC_056747.1, on the reverse strand, counting down.
TTGGGAAAAGAAATTACATAAGCAATTCACAAAGAAACAATGTATGGCTCCAAAAATATGCAACAAAATATACAAGATTTAGGATTTTTACCTGGTAGTGTTTGCTTAGCTAGCTTATACCCCAAGCAGACTCCAAATAATTTTTCCTCAGGTAGATGGAAAATGGAGGTGTAATGGGGAAGAAAGATGTTCCTAGGAGGTTATGGTCTTGGAGTATAATGAGTTGGCAGACTTTAAATATTCCATACAGAGTACTCTGTTAGGAATACTGGACAAATAAATGGGTGTAACTAAGGAAATGATTTTTTCTGAGCAGGGATACAGGATCAGAATTGTTTAGCTATAGTAAAGTCTTGTTAATGAAAAAATAGAAATCAAAGTCTAAACCCTCAATACTTGAATAATTAATGCTGTAATTGGGATAAAAGAACAGGAAGTGGGATCTTTAGAAAGGATAGGAGTATATTACATAGAAAAATTGAACTTTTGGAAGTGATGCATGCAGAAAAATGTTTTGGAGGAGCCAAGAATTGAACAATTTATGTAATGTTGCTTTGATTGTATGTTACAGAATAATATATGTGATGTGCAATATTTGTAAATGTGAACTTGATAATACGGTTTGATTTTTTTTTTTATAAGATGGTGATGATAATACAGTTAAGATATTTAAAAAAAAGAAATCCATGAGGTTAAATCCACATATGGAACACTGAAAACTCAGTATGAAAGTATAAGAATTTCATAGACAGTACATCAGGTATAGCTACAATAGTAATGTCTACTACTGATAATGTAAAATAATTGTATGACAGATCTATGTGGGATGTTGATGGGATATAGTTTTCCAAAGGACATCCATGTAAACAGTTATATACAATGCATGCTTTAGTAATACATGATGATGACACATAAGGCTGATGTAAGGTTATTTGTCCTTTTGCAAACTAAACTTTATGTACGTATAACATAATGTGGCAACAGATCTACAAGTTAATTGATGAGTGTGAATTGCAGCCACAAGCATGATACATATTTGTAGACTGATCATTAATGTATGTGGTGCTGTAGTTAAAGGTTAAACTGAAGTTGTTGCCTTCATTTGTTCTTCAACCTGTGTGTTCAGATCCGAGGATCGGATCTGACTCAGTCACATAGTAAAGCTCTAGGATGCAAAATCTGAGCTCCTTCCCTACCCATAATGCTCCTCTCCCCATATCCCTCTGATCTCATTTGCCCCTTTCTGTTAAGCATCAGGATTGCGTTAGTCTGAGCTCCTCTGTTTCTCTCCACTCTCTGTAGCTCATTTCCCTTTCTCTGTTAGTCTGTTCTTATTATTAAAAAAAAAAAACAGTTTCAGTGAGTTAAGTAAAAAAGATTTTTCACCTTTACTTTCCTTTAAATATATAACTTGTATTCCTGATAGGCCTCCTTCCTTCCACGGCTTCTTCTGCTGCCACGCTGTCTACTTCAGGGGCTCAACCCCCCCCCCTCTAAGAAGCATAAAAAATGCAAGAGGTCTTCCAGCAGATTCTGCCAATCCAGGGATCCTACTGCTAAGTCTTCCAAGCCATCGGATCTGATTTGCTCGGTTCTTATAGTTGTCCAGGCCACCTCTCAGTGCTGGGCTCATAGTTTCTGTCCTGAGACAGTTGCCTCGAACCCCAAGTCCCCTCTTCTGCAACCCCCAAGACTGGTTTCCAGACCTCCATCAGTTGCTTCTTCTGCTAGGTCTTTCCACAGCCTGTCCAAAGTGGAGGTAGACAGCATGATGGTGAAATTCCTCAAGGCACAATTCCATCTGGGGTTCTTACCTGCTCCATCCCCCTCTGGATCCATGAGCCATAACCCTGTCTTTGCTCCGATATCTCCTTCTCCGATCCGACTTCTCATTTTGGAGTTATCAGGGCCAAACATACCTGGAGTCGAGATGTTGGGGCCAACAGGTATGGTTACCCCGATTCCGATGGTCTCCCTGACGTGCCCGGCTCCGACCATTTCAGAGCAGAGCAGTTCTCGAAGCAATACCTTCAGCAATGGGTCAGAGGGGTTGATGTCAGCCACAAATTTTTTGGAGCTGTCTCTTCCATTCGGAGCCTCAGTGCTTGATAGCTTAGCTCCAACTTCTTACTTGGATCCGGGGGTGGTAGGGATTTATGGAACTACCATGTCGATGGCTTCAGCTCCGACGGGGTTGGCCTTGGTGTCTCAAACTCCCTCGGCTTTCACGGTAGTGGAGTGGGTTCTCTCTGTGCCTAGAAGAGCCTTGATTCTACCTGCTTCAGAGCCCATTTCACCACCAGCAGTTTTTGTGTCTGAGCCATCTATTCTGTCTCATCCAGGACAGCCTACCCAGAAAGTCTTCTAGACTGTTTCCCCTGTGGAACACCCAGAGTCTTCCAATAACTCCCCATAGCATCCCACTGAGGACGTCTCTTGGAAATGTCAGTGCAAAAGGAGATACTTGGATTTCCCATTGGAATCCCTCACTGAGAATATTGATCTCAATGAAGGGGAGGGGTACCCCAGATCACCATCTGAGGATGTCTTCTTCGGGGGCATCATGGAGATCCTTCACCAACAAGGTGGTTGGTCTTCCCAAATCCCTAAACCAGAGGAATTGGTGTTTCTGGAATCTTTCTGGTCAAGCCTATCTACTTCTTGGGTGTCCCCCCTGTGGATCTCCTGATGGACCTTGTGTCATGCTGGGCATGGAAGGAGCTGGACACAGTGGAACCTATCCCAAAATGACCTGACAAAATCCTTAGTGCGCCGTCAGACCGATCCTCTGAACTAAAGGTGTTCCCATCGATGCCATGTTGGTAGCAGCAGCCACCAAAAAGGAGCTAGCTCAGCAAAGCTCCACCATCCATCCCCCTAACAGAGAGTCTAGGGCCTTGGGCAGGTTTAGTAAGCAGGTCTATGCTTCAGCGACCTTCACATTGACAGCACTGAATTATTTGGCACATGTAACCAGACTGGAGAGGGACTAGGTCAAGGAACTCACTAGTTCTGTCCCAGGGTCCATGTCTGCTGAGGAACAGAAGACCTTTTCTTCCAGGATGGCCACCCTACAGTCAATTTCTAAAACATCCATGAGGTTAATTTCTGATGCCATAGAAGGTGCCTCATGGGTGGCCGGATCAGGCCTTGCTACCAGATGCCAAGCCTGGATGCAGCTATGATTTCTTGGAACCCTACAAGGTGTCTTTAACCAATGCCCCTTTCAGTGGATCGACTCTGTTTAGTCCAATGGTCAGAGACACTCTTTCCTAAAGTGAAAAAGACCCAAAGGCCTTGTTTGCCATCAAACTCTGCTTTGCTATCCCACAACGGACCTTTTTCAGCAACCAGCATTGGAGTAAAAAGTTTTGGTTCCAAAGATCTCAAGGCCCTTTTCAGGATTCACAGGAAGACCTTCCCAGGGGCAGAAGGAGGAATGGTAATAGTGGCAGACACCACCATCATGGCAGACGGGCTCCGATGAATCAGGGGTCTCAGGATACTTTCTCAGACAGCCCATTCAGAGATCCTAAAGGATTGCCTGACTGTTCATCTCAGGAGGCAGTCAGGGGGCATTTGTCTTTACACCCAACTGCCTGGAAGCCATCACAAAAGATTGTAGGGTGTTAAAGATTATATCCAGAGGTTATTCTATAATGTTTTTCCAGAATCCCTCTTCAAACAAGATCCTCCCTGATGTTCCACCTAATCAGAGGGAGGCTGCAGCCTTAGAAATTTCAAAGCTGCTCTCTAAAAGAGTCAACCAAAGTGTCCCTCCAGACCAACTCAGATCAGGCATCTACTCCATATTCTTTTTAGTGCCCAAAAAGATGGGGGACCTCAGGCCTGTTATGGACCTCACAACCCTCAACAAATCAGTTGCCAGTTCAAAGTTCCAAATGGTCACAGTTGAGTCCATTCTGCCCTTCCTGCAGAAGGACAACTGGATGTGCTCTATTGATCTTCAGGACATGTACTATCACATCAGGATGAACAGGTGCCTCCCCTTTCTGCTGGAAGCCAATCAATACCATTTCATAGTACTCCCCTTTGGTCTCACCACAGCCCCCAGGGTGTTCACCAAATGCATGGCAGTAGTGGCAGCTCACCTGAGACTGCAAGGATTCCAGGTGTTTCCCTATCTGGATGATTGGCTCCTAACTGCTCACCCCAAGCATCGACTTCTAGAAGCCACATATTTCCTCTTTCATCTAGCCCCGACCTTGGGCATTTCCATCAATCTAAAAAAGTTTCAACTCCAACCAGTACAGATAATTGACTTCATCAGGGCCATCCTGAACACCATTCTTTCCTTATCTGCTCTCACTCCAGACAGAATTTCCACCTTGAGATCTCATATCAAGCAAATTACAGTTATTCCTTCTCCCATGGCGAGTCTTGTTCTGAGAGCCCTGGGGTCCATGGCGGCCACAATTACCCTCGTTCCGTTAGCTCGCCTTCATATAAGAGTACTTCAGTGGACCTGGAAGGCCCAGTGGTCCCTTCCCTGGTATCCATTGAGTCATCCGATCAGAATTTCTCGAGCATGCAAACAATCTTTTCTCTGGCAGCTGTAATTAGAGGACCTCTTTCAAGACTGAGCATTCATCCTTCCCCACTCCCAATGCCACGGTGACCATGGATGCCTCCCACTTCTGGTGGGCGGGATTATCTGGGACAGACTGTCCAAGGCACGTGGTCCCCACTAGAGATCAATTTGCATATAAATGTCCTGGAGATGAGAGCGGTGCTTCTTGCATTGCAAGCATTTCAATCCTCTCTTCCCACGAGAACCATTGTAGTTCAGACGGACAATATGTCAGTGGTCTGGTACAGTAACAAATGGAGGAACCAAGTCTTACCCTTGTGTTGAGAGGCCATGAGGCTGTGGCAATGGGCGATGTCTTCCATCCACTTTCTAGTAGCAGTGCACATTCTGGGGAAGTAAAACATCCTGATGGACAGGCTCAGCAGGACCATTCTGATGCCTCATGAGTGGTTTCTAAATCCTTCAGTGGCAAATATGGTCTTCCAGAAATGGGGTCAACCTTACTGCAATCTCTTCATGTCCTCTTCCAACACCAAGTCCAGTGAGCTTTTTGTTCTGATCCCAGTCACCGAGAGACACTGTAGTCCATGCTTGCCCCCCAGTCTACTTTATGCCTGTCCTCTTTTTCCCCTCATTCCCACGTTTCTACAAAAAGTTCAGAGATTGAAGTGCCAAGTAATCCTCATTGCCCCCTTCTGGCCTCGACAGGTTTGGTTTCCTTTCCTTTGGTCTCACCTGGTTTGTCCACCATGGACTCTAGATCCCTCTCCAGATCTGTTGTCACACCCTTCGGGACATCCCCATCCAGATCTTCCAAACCTGAAATTAACTGTTTGGTTCATCCAGTTCCGGTGATGGCTAGAACTCTGGGCTTTCTTCCTCAGTTAGAAAAATGTTGATTGCTGCACACAAACCATCCACAGAGAAAATATACAATAGTAAGTAGAAGAGGTTTTCCATTTGGGCTCATCAGAACAATCTGGACCCTTTTACGTATCCTGTTTCTGCTATTTTAGATTTCCTGGCTTCCATTTTTCATGATGGTGCTAGTTTCTTTACAGTGACAGTGCAATTGGTGTCATTTCCAGTTTTCCCACTGGGGAAAATTCCTTCTCTTTGGCCTTGTCTGAGCTGTGCAAGGCCTTTTTAAAAGTTACCTTTCTTCTTCACCCTCTTATTAAGGATCCTGCTCTACCTTGGGACCTTACTTTGGTCTTGCAAGCTCTAGTTTAACCTCCCTTTGAACCTTCTGCTAAGGTTGATTTAAAGTTTTGACCTGTAAGAATGTCTTTTTAGTGGCCATCACTTCAGCCAAGAGAATATCTGAATTATAGGCTTTATCTTGTAAGCCTCCATACTTAGTTTTTCACAAGGACAGAGTTACTTTGCATACTAACCTTTCCTTTCTGCCCAAGGTCGCTTTTGAGGCTAACATAAACCAGGATGTTAAGTTGTCTATCTCGCCTTCATTCTTGCTGGATGGGTTCGGAGCCGACCTCGGCTCTGACTCGGCCACTCTAAAAGCTCGAGAGTTGGTTCCACCGGCTCGAGGCTCCCCTTATATCCCACAATGCTAGGCGTGAGTTACCTCAGATCTCGTTTGCCGCTACAGCGATCGAGGTGTTTGGTTTCTACCGGCTTCTTGGTGAGTAACTTTGGAGTAAAATTTAGTATACTTAAACCCCTTTAGTTTTATTTTTAACAGTTGTCTCCCTTAGTTTAGTGGATTTTCTCCCCCTTTCTCTCTAAAATCCCATTTTTTCCACAAGAACTTATAAGTTCTTCCCTCGGGCCTTTAGGCCTTTTTTCTTCCATCCCCTAGTGGTGTGTGTGTGTTTTTTCTCAGAATTTAAAACTTTGGTAGTTTGTTTTATTTTTTGAGTTTAAAATAGGATAGGGTGTAATCAGTGTGTTTGACTGGGTGTGTGTGATTACACTTTTTCTAAAATGTCTAAAGACTCAAAGGTCTCAGGCTTCAAGAAGTGTGACTCGTGCTGTCAGAAAATGTCTCTGACAGACGGTCACACTTCTTGTGTCTACTGCCTGGGACCTTTGCACCTGCAGGACTCCTGTGCTGTATGCCATGGCTTCAGCCCCAGGGTCCTGCAGGAAAGTAAAAACAAACTGATTTTGAGAGGTTTACTCAAGCCTGAGGGTTCCCTTACTGTCTCTTCGGGAAAGTCCTCCAAGGCTTCTAGGTCCTCGGCTCCAGCTACTGAGCCGAGACCTAAGGCTACGAAACCTCCGTCTACATCGGCTCCGGCTGGAGCCGATGAGTCTCAGTCTACAGTTTCTGTGGTTTCCTCGGCTCCGGCTGGAGCCGAGGTATTGGAAATTCCTGTGTCGGTTCCGACCAGACCTTCGGAACCGACATCTAGAAAGAGGTCTAGGTCACCGCCCCTTGGCTCCGTTCATTCGGCTCCAGCATCTCCTCTGCTGTCTGAACGGAGCCATAGATCTCACTCCTCTAGGTCATCGAGGCTGTCGGACCATGACCTTCAGAGGGTAGTGAGTCGACTTCTTAAGTCCGAGGCACTGGCCCAAATGCTTCAGAGCCCGAATCATCAGTCGATGCCTGACCCTGTCCTCATTATGTTCCTCCTCCGACTCCGTTGAGCTCGGAGCCGGGCGCTGAACCGAGACTGTGGTAGCGCCGGAGCCGATACAAATGTCTTCGGCTCCATCGCCGGCTCCGATTTCTTCCTTAGAAGAATCTCGGCGCCGACTTCCATCGCCGGCTCGAGGGGTGAGTGGCATCGGACCCTTGTCCGACCCGCCTCCCTCTCGGGCCGGCGCTGGTGAGTTCGGCTCCGACATCGGCCTCGGAGCCATCACTGTCGGTGCCGAGGGAGGTTTTTAGCTTTTCGGAGCGGGGACCTCTGGCTCTGCCTGACAGGGGTGCGTTCGAGGTCATGCGGAGTGTGTCAGAACCTGGTTCTACTCCACAGTCGGCTCCATCCGCCCCTCCCTCTTCGGTGCCTCAGGTCAAGTCGACTCACTCCCTCATCCTGGACTGCAGAGAGCCAGCTCCTCAGGAATCCCCTGTGGGGATCTCATCCTCTTCCGAGGCCTCTCCTGATTTGGCAGAAGAGCCCCCTCGGAAGAGAAAGTGTAAGAGGAAACACATAGACTCACCTGAGTCCGTCACCTCTGACACAGATTTAGAGGATTCCGAGGGTTCCCCCCGTTCCCCTTCTGAAGATGTCTCATTTGCAGACATTCTAGAAATCCTTAAGCAGAGGGGAAATTGGCCAGCCCTCAACCCTTCGGAGGATGAATCTGTGTACCTTGAGGCGTTTGGCTCTCGCCCTTCCACCTCCTGGGTGTCTCCCCTTGACCCCCTCATGCAGGTGGTAGCAAAGGCATGGACGGCTCCTGATTCAGTGGACCCCACTCCCAGGAGACCCTCAAAATTCATTACAGCACCAGCAGATAAACAGTTTCTGACAAAAGGAGTTTCTGTGGATGCTATGGTGGTTGCTGCTGCCACTAAGAAGGAACTAGCTGATCCTTCAGTGCCTGTCCATCCACCTAACAAAGAATCTAGGTCCATGGACAGGTACGGGAAGCGGATGTTCTCGCCAGCGACCTTTGCAATGCGTTCGCTGAACTACCTATGCCATTTTACTCGTCTTCAAAGGGACTTGATCAAAGAAGCGAGTGATATGTTGAAGGATCCTACAGCTGCGGGTTTTCAAGACAAGATGAACACTCAGCTGGCTACCCTGAACTCCATAGCTAACTCCTCCATGCGCCTCCTTTCGTATGCGGCTGATGGAGCGAGCAGGGCCGCAGGAACAGGAGTGGCCTTACGTAGGCATGCCTGGATGCGGTTATGCAACTTTGCGGACCCCTTTAAAACGTCGTTCACTAATTCCCCGTTTGATGGATCATCTCTTTTTGGTCCTCAAGTGAAAGAAACCTTGACTAGGTGCGAGACTGATGGCAAGACTCTTTCTGTCGTCGGAGTCCGTTTTTCTACTCCTTCTAGGCCTTACCCCAAGGACCAGAAAAGTGGAAAAATGTGGTTCCGCAAACAATCTCAAGGGACTTTGCCTGACGCACAGAGTCGGTTCCCCGCCAGAGGCAGAGGGGGGAACAACAATGGTAGACGTTGCCCTAGAGGCAGAGGGGGTCCGCAGAACCAGGGCAATCGAGAAACTTTCTCCGATAAGCCCTTTCAGCATCCCTGAGGTGTTGCCCGACTGTCCACCTTCGGAGGCAGTCGGGGGAAGATTGTCACTGTACCCAGAAGCCTGGCTATCCCTAACTCGAGACAAGTGGGTACAGTCCATCATTTCTGAAGGCTATTCCATTCCCTTTCTTTGCATTCCAAACCGATCAAAAAAATCCCTTCCAGATGTTCCACCCGCTCAAAGGGATCTTGCAGCTTTGGAAGTTTCAAAACTGCTTGCAAAAAGAGCAATTCAACCAGTTCCAGCAGACCAGCAAGGATCCGGAATCTACTCCAGGTTCTTTTTAGTTCCCAAAAAAACAGGGGACTGGAGACCAATTTTGGATCTCAGTATCTTGAACAAGTCAGTCAAGAAAACACGATTTCGGATGGTCACGCTACAGTCCATACTTCCCCTATTGGGAAGAAAAAACTGGATGTGCTCCATAGACCTTCAGGATGCGTACTATCATATAAAAATGAACAGACGCTCCAGAAGATTTCTCCGCTTCAGGCTGGGAACCAGTCATTTTCAATTCAGAGCCCTGCCCTTTGGACTCACCACTGCCCCCCGGTGTTTACCAAATGTATGGCAGTGGTAGCTTCTCACCTGAGACGTCAAGGATTCCAGGTGTTTCCATATTTGGACGACTGGCTCCTTACAGCTCCCACCGAGCATCTTCTTCTCACAGCCAGCTACACCTTTCGCACTTGTCAAAACTTAGGCATTTCAATAAATTGCGAAAAGTCTGTTTTGTCGCCTTGTCGTGTTATTACCTTCATAGGCGCAATTCTAGACACAGTCAACATGTCTGCGAGGCTAACAGATCAGAGAATAACAGACATACAAAAACTGGTCTCGCTCATCTTCAGCAGCAACAGAGTCAAAGCCAGGTTAGTTCTGAAAGTATTGGGGATTATGGCGGCTGCCATACCTTTGCTTCCATTAGCCAGATTCCACATGAGAATCCTTCAATGGATGCTCTTCACACAATGGTCATACCAGCAACTTCCGATGTCCCACACCATTATGATCACGCAAACATGCAGGAATCATCAGCTCTTATTGGGAAGACCCTTTGTTCCTCCCCCTCCGGTTGCTACACTGACAACGGACGCCTCCCTGATCGGGTGGGGGGGGGCATTATCAGGGCAGAACTGTCCAGGGCACATGGCAACCAGAAGAATGCCACTTGCACATAAATGTTCTAGAGATGAGAGCAGTGCTTTTAACGTTGCAAGCCCTTCAAGACTCTCTTCCCTTGGGAACGATAGCAATCCAGACGGACAATATGTCTGTAGTGTGGTATATCAACAAACAAGGCGGAACCAGGTCCTACCCCCTGTGTCGAGAAGCACTCAGACTGTGGCAATGGGCGATTTCTTCTCAGCGGTTTCTGATAGCAACGCACATCCCGGAAGTCCAATCAAATCGCGGACAAGTTGAGCAGAGCTATCCTCATGCCTCACGAGTGGTCTCTGAAAGACTCTGTTGTGAGAGAAATTTTTCTCAAGTGGGGTCAGCCTTGCTGCGACCTTTTTGCTACTCCCCAAAACAGCAAGTGCAGAGATTATTTCACCCTATTCCCTTTACCAGGCCAACCCAGCAGAGACGCTCTAGTCCAAGTTTGGCCCCGGGGACTTCTGTATGAATTTCCTCCCTTCCCACTAATCTCTCAAGTGATACAGAAAGCTATCGCTCAGAAGGCCTCGTTGATCCTCATTGCTCCTTACTGGCCTCGACAGGTTTGGTTCCCCTTTCTGCATCATTTTCTGTTGGAGCGACCTTGGCATCTGGACCTAGTTCCAGATCTTTTGATCCATCAATCGGGTCAGTTTCATCGCTCCCTTCCCTCTCTGAACCTCACTGCTTGGTTCCTCCAATTCCAACCTTAGCCAGGCTTTCTCAAATATCTCACTCTGTTCGAGATATTTTGATAGCTTCCCATAAATCTTCCACTAGAAAGATTTATTTGAGTAAGTGGAAACGTTTCGCCTATTGGGCTCAAGGAAGGGACATACATCCTTTCACTGCTTCCATCCAAATGGTCCTTGATTTTCTAGCTGAACTCTTCCATGCAGGTTCATCTCCTTCTACTCTTAAAGTTCAACTGGCAGCTATTTCTAACTTTCATGTGGGTATTTCAGAGTCTGCCATAATGTCCCACAAGCTTTGCAAAGCCTTTTTGAAAGGAGTATTTCTACTCAGACCTCCTATAAGAAATCCTCCTCCTCCTTGGGACCTAAATTTAGTTCTTAGTTCTTTGATTCTTCCCCCTTTCGAACCTGCAGCCTCCTGTTCTTTAAAATTGCTATCATGGAAGACTCTCTTTCTGGTAGCTATTACTTCAGCTAGAAGAGTTTCAGAACTTCATGCACTCAGCTGTCGACCTCCTTATCTGTTGTTCCATAAGGACAGGGTATCTTTACGAACCAACCCGTCCTTTTTGCCTAAGATAGCCACATGCCTAACCTAAATCAAAGCATTGACCTCCCTGTGTTTTTTCCAGAATATTCCAATAGGTCTGAACAAAAATTGCATTGGCTAGATGTTCATCGTCAGTTAAGGTACTATTTGGATAGAACCAAACAATTCAGAAAATCTGACCAGCTGTTTGTCTCCTATGCAGAAGGCAGAAAGGGATTTTCAGTTTCAAAGGTATCATTATCTAGATGGCTAACATCTCTGATTTCCCTTGTTTATGAAATTAGACACCAAAAGCTACCTAACAAACCTAAAGCCCATTCCACCAGAGCTTTGGCTACTTCTATAGCCTTCCAAGACAGACTGCCTATTGACACCATTTGTGCAGCGGCTACTTGGGCTACTCCTCACACTTTCATTTCTCATTATAAGTTGGATTTAACTTCTAGGCATAGAGCTAACTTTGGTTCCACTGTTCTCAAGAGCCTGTTCCGTTAGGCCACCCGGGACAAGGTGCTAGGGACGCGGTCCCATCCAGCAAGAATGAAGGCGAGATAGACAACTTAACATATAGAAGTTATGTTCTTACCATAACGTTCCATGTTAGTTGTCTTCTTCGCCTTCTTCTTAAGGCCCCACCCTCCTTCCCCTGGCCTGGACAGACCTAGAGGAGTGTTGATTGTGACCTCTCTTTCTACCACCTCTTACTTTAGGTATATGCTACTGTGCATATTGTCCTGGATCAGGATGCAGGTCACCCTTCTCTTCTCCCTGGTTTATAGAGGTGGACTTTGTTTATAGTTATTCTGTTACTAGTATAAGCTGGGTCTAGCTTACAAACGAGATCTGAGGTAACTCACGCCTAGCATTGTGGGATATAAGGGGAGCCTCGAGCCGGTGGAACCAACTCTCGAGCTTTTAGAGTGGCCGAGTCAGAGCCGAGGTCGGCTCCGAACCCATCCAGCAAGAAGAAGGCGAGAAGAAGACAACTAACATGGAACGTTATGGTAAGAACATAACTTCTATTTATTAATCTTCCTGTCTTTTTTCCTAATATCCAAAACAAAGGAGAGTACCAACTTCATATGCTGGACATTCATAGACAACTTCTCTTCTATTTGGACAAGACTAAACCCGTCAGAAAATCTGACCAGCTTTTTGTTTCCTTTTCAAAGACCAAGCTGGAAAAATCAGTTTCCAAGGTGACCTGGCCAACTGGATTACTAATTGCATTGTGCTTCCTTACTCTTTAAAGGGCATTCCTTTGCCTTGTTGGATTAAGGCCCGTTCCACTAGATCAGTTTCCGTTTCCTCAGCTTTCTGGACTAACTTCCTATTGATGAGATTTGTGCAGCTGCTACATGGTCACACCCCCATATCTTTATATCTCATTACAAATTGGACATTATTTCCAGGAGCAGAGCTTCCTTTGGTTCTGCTGTGCTCAGGAATATCCTTCCATGAGGACCTTCAAAGTTCTTTTGTAACTGGGGACTCTGTCCCACAGGTTGAAGAACAAATGAATTCAACAACTTCAGATAAGGAAGTTATGTAATCACCATCACGTTCCATCTGAGTTGTTGCTTCTCATTTGTTCTTCATCTTCCCTACCTCCATCCCCCTACCTTATGTAAAACCTAATGAGAACTATATACATAAGTACTTATTTGCTGTTTGGGCTCCTGAAGTATTCATTTCTAACTTTCTCTGATTCTTGTGTATGTATGTATTTATATATATATATGTATGCAGTTATGTCATAAGATGATGCTTATTTGTGCACCAAGCTCGATCTGAGGGATGTGGGGGAGTGGAGCATTGTGAGTAGGGGAGGAGCTCAGATTTCAGATCCTAGAGCTTTAGTATGCAGCTGAGTCAGATTCAATCCTTGGATCCAGACCCACAGGTTGAAGAACAAATGAGAGGCAACAACTAAGATGGAACATTAATGGTGAGTACATAACTTCATTTTATTTTCACTTTTGAAACAACCTGTGGAGAAAGATTCAAAGTTAAGGTCTGCATTTAAGGTAAGTTACAGACATCACATTCCACGAGCATTGTCAAATGCTAATGTGCCTTCCCATTCTTTCCAGACCACATGCTGTAGAAGCATGCACATTGATGAGGTAATACTTTGATGATGAGAGGGCACAATTTTTAACACATGTTGAGGAGTCATACCTCTTGGGGAAGAAGAGAAAACTGCCAACTACCAAAGTCTTTCCAACTTTTGATTACAACTTCTGGAAATTAGTAGATCTTTGCCATTAGTCTGTACCTAGAACACAAAGTAAGACTGAAGCTTGGCATAGGAGAGTACACTGTTTACTTTGCAGCTGTATAGTAGACATCAGAGCTGTCAGGAAGGTAGTATATAAACAACAGCAGCGTACTGTACTGAGGCAGTGACATATCTCTGCAGGATTGCCTTTATTGAGCAAGAAAAAAATATCTGTTGTCAGACAAGCTTTCTTATCTAATATTATGGCTAAAATAGATGAGTACACAAACCTTGAAATTCTGAAAGCCATTTCCATGTATGTGACTATATAAATTAAAGTAGAATTATTTTCTCTTTCATCTTAAATTTATAAAAGAGGGATATACAAGCTCATTATGTGTTGAAGCTTCCAAGTGTTGCTCTGTTTAAACTTCCTAAAACATATTATCATAAGGGAAGGTGTAGATTGTTGCATTTCACACACACGGGTGCATAGTGCAAGAGAAAAAATGTTTACCAGATTGCTAATAATTTTAGTTTACATTGTCTATTGTCATACCCTGATTGACATACAGATTTCATATTGTAGCAATGTTAATTTGTCAAGATAGAATAAATTTAAAGGAATTATTGTAACAAAATTGCATCTTTACTTATATTCACTGCACCTGACAACAGAGTAAATCCGTCATTAGGAGTTGAAATGTAGCATTCGTCTTTTGTAAACAGAAATGCTGTCACTTGTCTGTAACAAGTATTATGTATTGTTACTTAAATAGCTTCCAAAATATAAGATGTGGATGTCATGTTAATTTGTTTATCACATTGAGTATGTAACTGTGATTTTAAATACTGCATTTTTTTGAATCACAGAACACGTGTTACATGCACTATAGTGCAAACTGAAGCTTTGCCAAATGTGAACTGTTCGGAAGTTCGCAAGCTAGACGTATGTCTATATGCATAACAGGTTAGTTGAAAAGAATTTATACATCGATAAAATCTAAATAACAAATCTATCATCTCATGACATTTCGCTGACTGATTTTTTTTCAGTTTTCAATATGAATAAGTCATAAGAATGCAGGCCTATATGTTACAAAAATTCTTTAATTGAATTGAATATGATTAGTGAATTGTGCATAATGGTGTTCAAAACTAATTTCAGCAGCATGGATTTTAAGTTTGTAATTGAAATACTTTGTAAGTTGTGGCTCATAAACATGTATGTATTTCAGCTGGTCATTGTTATGCATGTGTAGCTCCAGCACAATTCATTAGTATTTTTAATCTGAAACATACATCAGTCTTTACCTTCCTTTAATGTTCAGTGGCGTGCAACTGCTAATGTCCTGTCTTGCAATAATAATTAATCATGCATCACGTACTTTGCACATACCTCTGTTATACAATATTTTCAAATCAAAATACAGTAAATATAACTTAAACTTGTCATGTCATAATGATAGCACGTCTTATCTTGGTTTCAGATTAAAGTAATTTGAAACAGATGAGTCACCAACTTGTATAAGTCAATGTTATTTACTTTGAAAAATATACTTGAAAATAGTATTTTATTCTGCACTTATTTCAGTCATATCATCACTTTGCTATTAAACTACTACAAGGGACACCTATTTCATCTATTATCACAGATATCAACCACAACTTTAAATCTTTAAGATCAAGCATTTGTGTGGTTGAATATCTTATTATCGGCAGTTCACTTTCTTATTGTGATGACAGCTATATGATAGTTCAACAGTGTATTTCTGATAATAGCACATTGATCATAAGTGTTTTCAACAATTACCTGTTAAGCATTGACCAAAGATACAGTAGATCATTAGAAATATTCTCATACATACATATTATATTGATACCTGAGTAGATCAGCTACAGCAGATCGACCATAAAAAATTGAAACAACACTGCTTATACTCTGAGACATAATCCTGGAACATGCAGATATTTTTTTTTCAGTGAGGCAAGTCCCCTGCACCCCTACACCCCATGCAACTTAAATATCCTAACTCTAAGAAGATTGCACAATACCAGAAAATAAGGCATATCTTCAACTCCAGTATTATAGCAATTTTGCACCAAAGTCATATATAAAGCTACAGAGACAGGGAGGGCATTCTGTATTCACATTGAAGGAACTCAGCGAAGAACTCATCCAGAGCAATCACTGTGAGATGACAATACCACTTGCTGCACCTCTGTGTCACCACTCATTTGCTTTCACTCACATCCGTCCTAGACCACCAATGGTAGCCACTTATAATGTGCAGTGCTGATGTCTGACTGTTTCAAAAAGTGAATGAAAATATGGCCAGCTTGTTACTCTTAAATGCACTACCCCCACATACATATATACTAGCATAGCAATATTAGTTTTACACCAATTCCAGCAAATATAATATACATTGTGTGTCACTACTCCTGCTGTACTAGAGCAGTGACTGTTATTTAACAGTGGTCAAACAACTTCAGGGGTAAATCACTTTTATCCACAGACAGCCTCTGTACCCATCAATTATGTTCACTTTATGGGCTGTGTACAGTTCAGTTGTCTGATTGTGGTAAAAGGATAATAATAGTAATAGCCATGGTAATATATTCCAGGTTTGTTTCACACAAACACACACAAAGATAATCACAGTAAAGTATTCCATCTTACATCACACAGATTCTGCAGAACCAGATTAGTGACTGTTCAAACTAATCAAATGATAAGATGGTCAGTTGCTTTCTTCCACAGAAATCCTCTCTTCCACCCAGCAGTTCTAAGCACTTTGCTGACTGTGTACACTTCAGATGTCTGTTTGTAATAAAAAATGGCCACATAATCTACTTCAGCTGGTTCCACACAAACAGTAGCCACACAGTAAAGTAATTTGTGTTGTTTCCCACAAATCAAATTAGTACTGCAAATCTGGAATAATGAGCAAACAAAAGCAGTGATTTTCCACCACAAACAGTCCCACCAGTTATAGCTACTTTGTTGCCTGTTTACATCTCATGTGTCTGACTTTGTAAAATAAAAACAAATATATTAGTAACAAAATAAGGACCACATAGTAAGATATTCTAATTCCATTTCAGTTGCAGAATCATCCACAGAATATATCTGCTTGTCTGCCATAATTTAAAAAAATGCCTCACACTGTCATCTGCTGCTGCTCTTTTCCATAGTAACCATCCAGTTTACCACTAAATATTTCTGCTTCTTGCCACCTGATGAATTATGTAGCTTGTAGAATGTCAAGAAGCAGAAAACTGCATGAATTTTCAATCACAGTCTAAGTACCATCTTCATCCCAGTTAAATGGAAAACGGTCATCATTATTCCCTTGCACAAAGGTGGTGCTTTCACTGACCCTGGGAAATATAGGCCTATTAGCCTGACTAGTCTAATCTGCAAGGCCATGCATGGAGCAAATCATCATGGACCTTATCAACAAAGATATAGGTAGTCTGCAAACACCTGACCCTACTCAGTTTGAATTTGTCAAAGGGAGATCACAGCTGTTAAACCTGATGGACTTCTTTGAGACAGTAATCAAGGCCCTGGACAAGAGGAAATCTGTGCATACAGCCTACTTAGACTTAGCCAAGGCTTTTGACATTATTCCACACTCAGGCATCCTTGACAAACTCAACCATTTATGTATCAACCCTTATATCATTAGATGGGTCACTAACTGGTTCACTGATAGAACACATATAGTCAAAACAGGGGAATCCACCTTCAACAGCAGACCTTTAACCAGTGGTGTTCCACAGGGATCAATCCTGGGACATCTGCTGTTTGGAATCTATTTCTTTGAAGTATAAGCAAAAACTAATGGTCTGTGGCTGACAAAGTTTGCTGATAACTGCACACTGGGAGCAGTCATAGAATCGCCAAATGATGTCAACATCCTACAAGAGGGTCTTACATGAACAGATGATTGGTGCCAAAGTCATGGCCTTAAACTCAATGCAAAAAATGTATTATTATCCCTTTTGGTAAGAGCGATGTTTCTGCTAGCTACCACATCAGTAACAACACCCTAAGTACCCACTCAGTGGTGAGAGACCTGGGCATGCAGGATGACAGCAATCTTACCTTTGATCACCATGTCTCCACAGTGGTAAGAAGGTCATTTTATATTGCTCATCTCATAAGTAAGGACATTGCCTCAAGAAAAAAAAAGAAATTATAACCCCGGTGTACTCTTACCTCATCAGGCCAATAATTGAGTACAATACCCCTTTTGGTATGTACCTTTCCAAGCACCTGCAGCAATTGGAGAAACCAAGAAGGTTCCTCGCAAGGAAAATTCAAGGTCATCAGTATCTGGCCTACGTGGAGCTTCTGAAATCATTGTCGCTTTATTCTGTTTCATACAGACTACTCAGAGGTGATGTCTGCCTTGCATATAGGATAATCTCTGACCCTGCTTTATTGGAAATGCTGCATATCTGCAAGTCAAATGGTACTCGGGTTACTAAAGAAGTTCTAAAGAATTTAACCTGGTATGTGACATTAACAGAACCTGTTGGAGGGACAGATTTGTCTCCCAGATGTTACCACACCTATGCAGCAGACTCCCACTTCATATCAAACAGAGCACGTCATTGGCCCTCTTCATATGCAGTCTGGACGATTGGATGGGTAACCATAAATTCACCCCAGGGGTTCCATCTGTGCCCCTCTTGGACATGGGCATTAGGTGCTGATCATGGAAATAAGGGTAGAACTTGGCTAGGCTTGCAAGGGCCTTAAGGCCATTAGCCTAGTAACTTCCTATGATCCTGTGAATTGATTGGTCAGGTGCACAGCACCTTCCCATAGGGGGCCACAACTTTGAACAGGGAGTACCATAGGCTGATTATTTATTTATGTATTTATTTAAATAGTAAAGAAAGACTGCTGCCACAGTCACCTGTTGGTAAGGCTGGTCATGCTACTACCTCTAAAATTACTATTTGTACTCTGCAGTACTAACCATTCTTAGGAAATGCTTTCAAATAAAAGTGGCTAGCTGTTATTACAAGAATTTTCCTTCTGAACTCATTGCTGCACAGAGGAACTAGAACATATGAATAAATACAAAGTAACTGTCTTGTGTTCAGTGCCAGCACATTGACGTGAAAATATGCACAAAAACATGCAGCATGAAGAAATAGTTGCTAAACAAAACACTGAAAATGAAAAATGTTCAAGTGCTACCCATAACAGTTGTATATTGATGCAAACTAAATGGTTGCATTATGCCTAACTTTGTCTAAAGGGATCATTTGCAAATAGCACAACAAAAAACAAAGATTGACAACAAACAGAAAACCCTTCACATGTTTGCATTTGTCTCCATGACTGCACCCCATCTAAATATAATCACTTCAAGGTTGTTGCAACTCAAAGGAAAAGTTTAATTCACCAGGATGTGTCCTTTTAAGCATTATATCATTTCAAATCATTCAGACAAATATTACAGGTCTCTGTAGTGGCATATAATTATATGATTTACTTTTCTGCACCAGGATTTATTAAGTCTTCTGGCTGTAACTATTCATCAAACATGAATTTCTTGTTCTAATGCTTGTCTGCAGTTTGAAAAAACACTTTTCAGCACTCCTGAGCTGTAGCACCCTAGGCACTTCATATGTATCCCTTTCTCAACCTTAACTTTAGCAGCAAAAAAAAAATCTTCATGCTTAAAGAGCAAAATAAAATGGCTCTTGCATGCTACATCTGTATCATGCTGCTTGGTGCTCCAATTACCAGTGCACACTCACACAGAGTAAAACAGAGGATCAGCATTCATTTATGAAGCCACAGTATTTTTCAGGCATCATCAGTGAGTGGCATTTCTGCACTCATGCTCCTTCAATACCAGCTGATTGCATCCCCCTAGCAGGTTGCACACTTCACCCTACCCTAGTAGTGATACAGGAGCACTCTCCAGCACCCTTACTTGCCATATAACTTACTCAGGTTTATAGCCCAAGTCATGTGAAACATCAGGTAAGCATGGTGATCCAGCTTTCTTCCACTACATTATTTCTCTATAGAACTGCCTTCTGTCTTCAGAATATTAAAGAATGCCATGTTCAATAACTTGGCATTATCTAGCTCTGTCAGTTGAATATATCTCACCTTTCTGTGGTTACACAGCCAATGGCTTCCTGATATTACCTTCTGTCAGTCTTCACCCAGAAATAAATCATTCTGTCTCCTGAAACTTGTCTTTCTTAAAACAAAATTATATACTTGCCCAAACTGCATCTCTCTTCTACTATTTGCCTCAATATATATTCTAAACCTATGGCTAGGTTTTCTATAAGGCCATGGTTGATAGTTGCTGATGTAGTGAACTCAACGATGACCTAGGCTATGATGGCAAAGTTGATTTTAGAGAAATCTGCAAGATTTTTAACCATGGAGCAGGCACCCACCATGGCAACCCAATCCACAAACTCCAGCCAGCTCAGCATTTTGATCCATTCATTTATCTTCCAACAGAACCAGGTATTGGAAGGGTCCTTGAGACAGAGAAGGTCTGAGGAGGAGGAGGAGTTCTGTCCTGAATATTTGGATAATTCTCCTCCATGTGTTCCAAGGAAGAGGATTTGTAAGGAAACACTTGGAACTCTCCAGACTCTTCTGTGCCAGACACTGATCTTGACAAGGGGGGAGACTTCTGTCCTGCACCCTGCAGTAGATCCCAAGATTGGGGAAATCCTAGAGATGATGGGCCAGAAGGGGTCCTTTTCCACTTAGCCCTTCTCCCCCGAGAAAGAGGTTCTTCAAGAGGCCTTCCAGTCTGCCCCATCTTCCAACAGCTTGAGTGGTCCCTCCTCCTGATAGAATGGTGGACTTAGTTTGTCAGAGATCCTGGAAAGAGCCAGACATTGTGGAATCAATATACTGAAAGATAAAGTTGTTAAGTCAACTAAAGACAGGCCACACTGGAGCAAAGTACCTCTTGTGGACTCGGTTGTTTTGTCTCCCACTTAAAGAAAGATGCTTCGTGAGATGTCCATGTGATTCATCCTCTCAGTAAGGAGTCCAGGGCTATTGATTGCCTATGGAAGTGTATATATATGTGTCAAGTACATTCTTAAATAGAGCCATTAATTACTTGATGCACGTGGTAAGGTTTCAGAGGGATATAGCTGATAAAATACTAGAAACCTTGAAAAATATTCCACTTGGAGACACAAAAACAGATGGAGTCATAATTGCCCACCATGAAATACTTGCCATGTTCTCCATTAGGTTATTAAATAATGCTACAGATGGAGCAAGGAGAGGGCAGCAGGGTCAGTCATTACCATATGGAGGCAGACCTGGCTTCAACTTATAGAATTTTTGGAACACTTCTAGGCAGCCTCTGCCAATGACTCATCTGATGGCTTCATCTTATTTGGACCCAAGGTAAAAGACAAGTTACAACAGAGTGAGAAGGAAGGCAAGATGCTCATCAATGTTAGAGCTCTTCAAAGGTCCTTTGCCAATGACCAAAGGGAACATGTGGTTTGGAAAATCCCAATATTCCCAGTACAAACAATATGGAGAATCTCCTGGAGATATGGTGGATCCTCTAACAGTCACCTAATTAAAAGTTGGGTGGTCCACAACACTAAGGATTCCATGATCCATCCTTTTGGAACAGGCAGCAAAACCTCTGGTGTGCTGCCAGACTGTTTTTCTGTGGAGGCAGTTGAGGGACACATTTCCTTGCACTCTTAATCATTGTTGGTAATCACACAGGATAATTATATCAAGGAAATCATATCCAGATGCTGTTCAATTCCCTTTACAAAAGCGCCACCACCACCATCTCTTCTTCTCTCAGATATTCCAGACCAACAAAAGGAGGGAGCAATTCAAGTCACCAACCTCCTTCAAAACAATCCAAGAAGGCCCACCAGATCAAAGAGGATCTGGATTTTACTCACAGTTGTTTTTGGTACTGAAAAAGAGAAAGGGCCTCAGGCTTATACTGGATCTCAATTTCCCTGAACCAGTATATTTACAAAATGACATTCTGGATGGTGACAGTGCAGTCCATCCTTTCATGCCTTCAGGAAGGAGACTGGATGTGCTCTTTGCATCTTCAGGGTGCTTAATTTTACATAACAATAGCAAGATTATCCAGGAAATTTCTCTTCTTCTGAGTGTGAGCCAATTACTGTCAGTTCAGAATCTTACCCTTTAGACTCAGCACAGTCCCAGGAAGTTTACCAAGTGCATGATGGAAGTATTGGCTTACCTCAGGCTACTGGGGATCAAGATCTTCCCTTATATGTATAACTGCCTCATAGCCACTGCTTAAAGTGAGTGTCTCACCAAAACAATGGAACATTTGCTCTGGTTATACCTATCTCAATGAATGTCAGTCAACCTACAAAAGCCACAGTTTCAGCCAACTCAGACACTGACATTTATTAGAAAGTGATCGGACGGACACCCCACCTCCAATACAAGAAATGGTTAGAATTTTGCTTCAAGATATTCCTACACCAGTCTTAGTATTACAAACCCAAGGATTAATTGCAGCAACCATATACATGGTACCCCCTTACCAGGTATCCCATGAGAGTTCTCAAGTGGAAATTAAGGTTACAGTGGTCACAGCTGTATGACCCAATGGTTAAAAAAAAAAAAATGAATGTTCACAGCTTGACTCAAGCATCAGCAGTGATGGCTTCAACCACATAATCTACTGTCAGGACACTGTTTCTTCTTGCATCCCAATTGTTATGGTTACCGGGAATGTGTTTATGGGTGGGGGACATTGTCTGGAGGAGATGATCCAGGGAACATGGGCAGAATGAGAAGTCTAGCTGCACATCAGAATTTGGAAAGTGAATGCAGTTCTCCTAACACTGCTTCAGGATCATGTTCCCCAGGTTGTGATAGCCACTCTGACAGTATGGCTGTGATGTGGTGTGGTATGTCATCAAACAAGGGGGACCAAATCCTATAACCGCTGTGGGGAAGTAGTAAGTGTTTGGCGGTAGGTCATCAACTCTTTCTAGTTGCAATGCATATCCAGGATCAAACATGTTCTTTGGTGGAGGACCTGAACAGATGTCTTCTTTGAGTGGTCTGTAAACATGCTTACAGTGAGTATGCTTTTCCTTCCAGTGGGGAAGTCTTGCTGCAGTCTCTTTGCCTCACTCTCCAGCAACAAGTGCAGCAGCATTTTTTTCCTAATCCCCTGATATGGTCCCTCCACAAGCTCAGACCACCAGAGAAACTTTAGTCATCCTTGATCTTCGGGTTTCCTCTGTATGTTCCTTCCATTGACTCTCATAATGAAATTCATTCAGAAAGGTAAGCTGCACAAAGCCAAAGTCATTCTCATAGCAGAAAGGTAAGCTGTGCAAAGCCAAAGTCATTTTCATATCCCCATTTTGTTACTGATAGGTTCGGTTCCTGTTACTGGGGCCCACCTGTATAAGGAAATTGCTCCTACTGAAACTTCACCAAAGACTGCTGTGTCTTACCCATCTGGATAGTCTTACCTAGTCATCCAGTCCCTCAAGTTAACATGTTTTTTTCCACTTCCAGGGATGACCATGGACCGATTTTACCCTCCAAGGGTGGTCCATTTACTAATAACATCTCAGAAACATTCGACTAGGGAAATATTTAAAAACAAGTAGCGCAAGTTTGCCTCATTGACAATGCATCGAGGACTGTAACTCTTCACGGCACCAGTTTCCATGGTCCTCCTATTCTTAGCAAAGATATTCAATAAGGATTCTAGCTTTTGTACAGTGTAGGCACACTTGGTGCTATTTTGGATTACCATTAATTTCTGGCCTGTTAGTGAGTATGTGAGGGGTATTTTTGTCCAGACTGCAATACAAAGATCCTGCAAATCCATGGGACCTGAGTTTTGTTTTACAAAAAAATGATTTCAGCCACCTTTGAGCCATTAGCAAAAGCAGGCCTCAAATTTATTTCCTGAAAAAACATTCTTTGTTGCTGTAGCTTAAGATGAGAGTTCTGAACTTCATGCTTATTTCTCCAAGCCCTCTACATTGTTTTCCACAAAGATAAAATGGTGCTTAGAGCTAATTCATCCTTTATGTCCAAAGCAGAGTCAGACCTTGATTTAAGCCAAACAATAAAACTTCCAGCTTTCATCCTGAAGTATTCAAACAGAGA
The DNA here is from genome assembly GCF_019279795.1 of Protopterus annectens. Classification (NCBI taxonomy): domain Eukaryota; kingdom Metazoa; phylum Chordata; order Ceratodontiformes; family Protopteridae; genus Protopterus; species Protopterus annectens. Next base: position 82,549,163 of record NC_056747.1, on the reverse strand, counting down.
GGAATACCAGCTACATGACTTGAATGTCCGTAGACAGCCTTTACTTTGACTAAGATCATACCAGACACATAAGGCAAGATCAGCAGCTACTTGTGTCCAATAGTATGCAAAAGAATATGAAAAAGGTAACATTGTCCAAGTGGCTACCTGACTGTATTTCTTTCAGCTATACATCCAGCCCAAAAATGTTACAAACCAAACCAAAAATCTCTTCCACAAGATCTACAGTGACATCATCATCCTTTTTCAACAATTTGTCATTGGAAAGCAGTGAATAGCAGCAGCAACGTTGAATTCATTGCCTACATTTGTTAAACACTATAAACTGGATATAATTTCCAGATCAAGAACCTCATTTTGTTCCACCATTGTATGGGTATTTTATCATGAGATGACCCCTGCTATTCTTTTGATGACTCAGTCCAAGTATTACAGTGTATGAAGTGGAACTTTGTAGTTACAAAAGGTCTGCTTGATCTTTTTCCATACTGTTATATACCTACCACTTTCTCCCAAAAAAATTGTCACCAGTTTATTGATCAGGAGAACAGAAGGAGTTTGAGAGATTATCCCTTTCAGGAAAGGCATTCCTTGACTTAGTGTGCATAGTTGCAGACATTGGAGCCTAGCTAATTTCTGATTGCATACATTTTAATCAGGGATTTTAGTTCTGTTTTTAGTTTATTACAATGGCCTAACTCAATCTGGAGACAAAGCTCACCAGTGCATTATAAAAAGAATGTTGGAACTCAAGCATGAGGGAGACTATTAAAAGTTGCAGAGAGCAGGTGCTTGTGGTGACCAGTCCAAGTACTACAGTATACAGACCAGGATCAGCCATATCTGTCATTATGGTAAGTATTACCTCAGATCTCATTTGCCACTTCATAGTGCCAGACGCATTCTCTCCTCTGAGCTCTCGAGTGACAGCTAATTACACTAAAAACTGTAAGTTTCTCATATTTTTCTTCATAAAACAGTATTACCTTTCCTTTATTCAACTACCTGCTCCTCCTAAACTCTATTGTGTAGTTTTTCCTGTGTACATGTGACCTTTCTCCTTATTTTACCATTTCAGTAGTTCCTAACGTATCATAACTGGTACTCTTTCCTTTACATTTACTGGTACTTCTTAAATACTGTTGTTGATATGACCTTTCTGTCCTTAGTTTGATCCCCAAAAAAAAAAAACCTTTCTATGCTCTTTCAGCCGTGTGTGTGTGTGTGTGTGTGTGTGTGTGTGTGTGTGTGTGTGTGTGTGTCCGCACATGCACGCGCGCGTGCATGACTTTTCTCTACTGGCAGACAGACCACTTAAAGGGACTTCTGGCTTCAAAAGATGCCAGAAGTGTGATAGGAATCTTTCTAACTCCGACGGACACACTCTTTGTGTCTACTATTTGGGGGTGATACATCTACAGGAAGACTGTGCCATTTATCACAATTTTACCCATAGGGGACTAGTCGACTATAAAAATAAGCTTATTCTTAAGGGACTGCTTCAATCTGACTCTGACAAGGTCTTATCTGGCTCCAAAACCAATGTCAGTTCACCTTTCTCCTCATCCTCTTCAAGCAGGTTGGAAAAGCTTAAAAAAAGAAGCTAGTCAGTTTTGATACTTTCTTTGGAACCACTGATTAAAATAGCCAAGGCTCCCATGGTTCCCAGAGTTTCCTTGGAACTGGTGAGTCAAATGACTCAAACTTCGGTGCCATCGGTACCAGTTTCTGCACAGACTACATCGGTGCTGATTTCATTTTCAAACTCTTCCCCTTCAATGCCGACCAACTACTGGAACTGAAGGAGTTTTCCTTCAAGGAACTACCATGCACCAGATATTCACCTTCAGTGGACCACTTTTTGGATTGTGTTTCTAATCCCATCATGGGGAAACATCCACCCATATCCCCTTTGGTTTCTTCTGTCTGATCTGCCAAGAGTCTAATAGAATCTGATATCATGAGATTGGTGAATCAGATCCTTGTAGCGAGGGGATTACCTCCTTCTATGGTTCCTAGCAATATTGGCTCTAGAACCTTGCCTATTTCCACTCCTGGTTTTATTTCTCCTTCGACTCCAGATGAGCCTTTGGAGCCCCTGGTACTGACCTTCCTGGCTTCGAATGTTTCACTACCAGTCAGAGCTCCTTCTCTGGCACTGATAGCTACCCTGAGTTCTTTGGGTTTGTCAGATCCGGAGACCTCCTGGGGTTAGAGCTTCATTGCCAGTTCCAGGAGGCAGGTTTCAACTCCGATATTTTTGGAGCCATTCATACCTCTTGGTGCTTCTGCAGATGTAAGCTCAACTCTTCCTTTGGCTTTAGAGGCAACCACCTTTGTGTGGGGTGGGACCATAGTTCCGAAGGAGTCTGTTTTGGTTCCAGGCTCCCATCCCTGTATGAGGGGGGCCTGCCTTCCAGGCTATGGAGAGGGCCTTCCTTGTTCATTGTGGGCAATCAGTCTATGCCATCCTTGTTGGACCAAACTTCTTGCCCTACTCCTCGACTAGAGCTTCCCCCAATTTCTTCCCTGGAACAGAGGGCACAACAGACTCGGGATCAAACCACAGTGGTTATGTCCTCTTCAGATACCTCTCTGGATCACCCCACTGAAGAGGCACCTTCAAAGAGAAAGTGCAAGAGGAAGCACTTGGACTCCCCTGAAAAGTCTTTCACAGAAGATGCCCATTTCAATGAAGGGGAAGGTTCCCCTAAGTCACCCCTGAAGTTGTCTAATTCAGGGACATCCTAGAGATCCTAAAGCAGAGGGTTGGCTGGACTTTCCTCCAGCCTTCCTCAGAAAAATCGGTATACCTACAGGCTTTTCATGCCCAGCCCTCTACCTCTTGGATTTCTCCACTTGCTGACAATCACATTAAATTGATAGCTCAGTGGGCCTGGAAGTTACCTGACACTATATAGCCAATTCCAAAGAGACCAGACCGTATCCTTTCAGCCCCTCAGGATCACCAACACTGGACCAAGGGAATTCCTGTAGGCGCTATGGTGGTAGCAGCAGCCATCAAGAAGGAAATTGCCGACAAAAGTCCTACTATCCATTCTACTACTAAAGAATCTAGGACAATGGATAGATTTGGGAAGCACCTTTATGCTTCATCAACCTTCGCTCTCAGGTCCTTGAATTACATGGCACATTTTACAAGAATTCAAAGAGATCTGATTAAAGAGCTATCAGATACTCTGTCAGGGCCAGTAGCTGAAGAAGTTCAAGACAAAGTGGCTTCTCAGCTTGCTACCCTAGAACCTATTTCCAATTCGTCCACGAGGCTAATTGCACATGCTGCCAAAGGGATGACAAGAGCAGTGGGTTCTGGTGTAGCCATCAGAAGACATGCCTGGATACGCTTATGTGAGTTTGCGGAGCCATTTAAGTATTCTTTCATCAATGCTCGGTTTGACGGAACATCCCTGTTTGTCCCAAATTTAAAGAAACTCTGGCCAGATTTGAGAAAGATGGGAAGACTACTTCTGCCATGGGTGTATGGTTTTCCACTCCAACACTCAACAGCCTTATTCCGGGAACCAGAGGAGTGGGAGGCTATGGTTCAAGAAGTCCCAAGGGCCTTTTCAGGACTCACTCAGCAATGACTTCCCCCAGGGCAGAGGGGGAAGTAACAATGGAAGATGCCATGGAAGCGGCAGATGTGGCTTGCAGAATCAGGGTTCCAGGAATTTTTTCACTGGGAACTCCTGTCAGCATTCCTGAAAGGAGGCCCGATTGCCTACCTCTGGAGGTAGTCGGGGGCGATTATCCCTGAACCAGTTGGCCTGGCTAAGAATAACAATGCGCAGTTGGATGCAGAAGATTATAACCAGAGGATACAAAATACCCTTTTCAGAACAACCAAAGAGATTGATCAGGATCCCAGGCAATCCTCCCAGTAACAGGAATGCAGCAGTTGTAGAAATTCAAAAACTGCTCGACAAAAGAGTCATCCAAGCAGTCCCCCCAGACCAGATAGGATCTGGAATTTACTCATGATTCTTTTTAGTGCCAAAGAAGACAGGGGACTGGAGACCAATCTTGGATCTCAGTCTGCTGAACAAATCAGTTCAACAAACCAAATTTCAAATGGTTATGGTTCAGTCTATACTTCCTTTCTTGGAAAAAGACGATTGGATGTGCTAATAAATCTTCAGGATGTGTATTACCATATAAGGATGGACAAGCGGTCCAGAAGATTTCTACGCTTCCGGCTGGGAGACAGTCACTATCAGTTCAGGGCACTGCCCTTTGCTCTCACCACAGCCCCCAGACTGCTCACCAAATGCATGGCAGTGGTAGCAGCTCATCTCAGGCTGCTAGGATTCCAGGTGTTTCTGTATCTAAACGACTGGCTCCTTACCGCTCCAACCATGCATTTACTCATAGAGGTTCGAGACTATACTCTTCTCCTTTGCTCTGACTTGAGTATCTGTATAAAGTATGAAAAATCCCATTTAGAACCATCTCAACGGTCAGAATTCATTGGAACGATGCTTGACACAATCACAGGCATTGCATCTCTTCCCATAGAAAGACTTCAAAGGATAAGACTGCAAGTCAGACAGATCATTTGCTGCAAGAAGGCACCAGCAAGACTCCTCCGACAAACTCTACTGTCAATGGCGGCCTCTATCACTCTATTTCCCCTAGCGAGATATCACATGCAACTTCTTCAATGGCTCCTGGCATCTCAATGGTCCTTACCAAATCAACCAATGTCCTATTTGATCATGATCACCAACCGTTGCAAGGAAGATCTGATTTGGTGGCTTCACTACAATGAAATCTTGTTGGGTCTCCCATTTGTTCCCCATCAACCCCAAGCCATAGTGACCACGGACGCATCCCAGATGGGGTGGGGTTGGGGGGGTTATTATCTTGGAAAGACAGTCCAAGGCACATGGTCCCAACGGGAGACCAGTCTGCATATCAATGTTCTAGAGATTAGGGCGGTGCTCTTAGCATTACAGGCATTTCAAGCAACTTTTCCTTGGGAACAATTGCAATACAAACAGACAATATGTCAGTAGTCTGTTACATCAACAAAAAAGGGGGAACCAGGTCTTACCCTCTTTATTGCGGGGCTGTCAGAGTATGGCAATGGGCAATTTCTTCTGGGCCCTTTCTACTAGCAATGCACATTCCATGGAGTTCCAGTGTGATTGCAGAGAAATTGAGCAGGACTATCCTCATGCTTCATGAGTGGTCTCTCAGCCCACTGGTGGCAGACAAGCTTTTCCGCCACTGGGGCCAACCTTGCTGCAATCTCTTTGCATCCCCCCTGAACAAGTGCAGCAGTTACTTTGCCCTAATCCCCCCTCTAGAGGAGTCACCAAGAGATACTCTGCTTTACCATTGGCCCCCTAGTCTATTGTAGGCCTTTCCTCCAATTCCTCTAATATCCCATTTTCTAAAGAAAGCCAAAAGGTCAAAGAACAGAATCATTCTCATCACCCCACTCTGGTCTCGACAGGTCTGGTTTCCCTTCCTTTGGCCTCATCTACTTCGGAAACCTTGGATACTGGACCCAGCTCCAGACTTACTGTCCCACCCAGAGGGACTGGTTCATCTGAATCTTCAGCATCTCAAGCTCACTATGTGGCTTCTCCAGTTGCCATGATTGCCAGGCATTCTTCTCTCGCCTCCCTGGTTCAACTCATCATTTTACCCTACCACAAGCCTTCAACAAGAAAATTGTACCTTAGAACTGGCTAATGCTTACTAAATGGTCATCAGACTCTAATCATGACCCACACTCTACACCTATTGATAAAGTTAGGGAACTCTTAACTTTACTCTTTGAAGCAGGAGCATCTGCCCCTACTATTCGAGTGCATCTTGCTGCAATCTCTAATTTTCATATTGTTTTAAAACGGTTCATCCCTTATGTCCCATAAACTTTGCAAAGCCTTTTTAAAAGGAACCCTAATGCTCAGACCTCCATATAAAGAACACTCTGCACCTTGGGATTTGAATCTGATGCTTCAATCTCTTATTTATTCTCCCTTTGAACCTTCTGCAAGTTGTGATTTGAAGTTTTTATCCTGGAAAACTTTATTCTTGATAGCTATTACTTCTGCTAGGAGGATTTTTGAAATACAGGCCTTATCCTGCAAACCTCCCTATCTTAATCTTTCATAAGGACAGGCTCTCCCTGTGAACAAATCCTTCCTTCATACCAAAGGTTGTGTGCAAGACAAATATTAATCAGACTATACAACTCCCAGTCTTTTTTCCCCAACTTCTCGAATAAAGGGGAGTATTGTCTGCACCTGGTAGATGTGCACAGACAATTACATTTCTATTTTCACAGAACTAAGGAATTTAGAAAATCCGATCAGCTGTTTGTTTACTTTTCTACAGTTACTTTGGGAAGACCAGTTTTTAAAGTTACTCATGCTAAATGATTTAGGGACTGTATCACCTTTATTTATAACAAAAATGGAATGCATTTGCCAGGACCTGTAAATGCTCACTCAACTAGAGCAACAGCAGTTTCTGCAGTTTTTCATGCCAGAGCTTCCTTAGATGATATTTGTGCAGTGGCGACCTGCATCATTTGGCTCGATGGTGCTCAGGAATATTCTTCCATAAGACCTCCCAAGGTTCAGGTAGCTAGGGACTCTGTCTCACAGTCAAGGATTAAGTGAAGATTGACATCATCAGATAAAAAAGTTATGTCTTACAACAACATTCCATCTGTGTTGTCAATCATTGCTTATCCTTGACATTCCCAACCTCCTTCCCCCTACCTTTAGGCCTCTTGGTGGTTCGGAGCTCTCCAAAGATTGGCTTTCATTATAGAGATACAGATATGGCCTCTGATCTGTTATTTCTTGTCTGTCTCTATTTGCAAGCTCGATCTGAGGTAATCTTGTGAGGAACATTATGGGTGGAGCTTAGCTCGAGAGTTTTTGGAAGGCACGAGCTGGAATAACATCTGAGTCGGTTCCAAGGTTCGGGACTGAACCCACAGTCAAGGATAAGTGAAGATCGACAACACAGATGGAACATTATGGTAAGACATAACTTCTTTTTTCTGTAACTAAAAAAATAATTTCAGAAATCTATGCTTAGGAATAAAAAGAGTTTAGTTCAGAGGGTTCCTGCTATGAAGTGCTAACAAGCTTCATCCTATAGTTTTAGATTTGATTCCCTTCACTTCCTCTTGCAAACTGTGTGAGTCAGAGGAAGTCATTTATCCAGACAGTGCTTCTGCAAAAGGGAGCCTTGTCTCTTGTGAACTTCCATGGTTAATGCATAAAACAAAATAAAATGCATATTAAAATATATGATTTGGGATACTTAATGACATCAGAGCTCCAAAATATTCATGAACAGTTATGCAGTAATGTTACAAACATACATACCTTAATTTGCAGTACTTCCTTTGCCTTCCGAGCTTCTTCATGCCTCCACATCTTCAGAGATACAATCACACTGGCTATATACATGAACACATTTACAAACAGGAAGGCAATGGCTCCTATCTGCCCACTTTCAGTCTTGCAGAATGGGGCAAACATTTGGTTTTGGGCAAACAAAGAATAGCACAGGCCCCCACGTTTAATGTCATTGATGTACACTATGCTAGCAGCCATGTACAAGAGGAACATTAGGACATTGATTATAATTTCTGTGACAGGCCACCACTGAGAGTCTAATAGAATAATTCTATAATACATAGACAGGCCTAGGACTAGCAAAATCACGGTGACAATCCATGACAAGCCTGCTACTACCAGCACAAAAGAAGTCATTGGTCCACTGTAATAGATATTTCCATAAAGGTTGCCTGGCATCTGATATCCAAAAAGATTATACCACATATTGTCCTTCTCAATGTTAGCATATACACAAGCAACAACCATAGCTCCAAAAATAAGCTCCATTCCACACAACATCTTGAGTAGTCCAGGCCATGATTTCATGTAAGAGTACTTCATGTGATAGGTTTTCACTTTTTCTTCATAGTTTTTACTTTCTGACTGCTGCATTCTAACGAGTTGTAAATGTTTTTAATGAGCGGAATCTCTTTATTCCTTTCGGAGAAGGTGTCTGTCCATAGCTGTTCCTTGGCATTATTACTTAACTTCAAGTTTTCTTCCATTTCATCTTTGTATCCTTGGCATCTCCATTTCTGGTCCAGTGTAAGACTTAAAGTTAGGAGCATCCTCTGTCTTTGGAGCTGTAATGAACACTAGGATGTACTTCAGTGTTTTTTGTCCATCATTGGAATATATTCTTACGGGATATTGGAAGGAATTGTTTTTTAGTGTCAGATGGCTAACCTTAGCATTGGACAGTAAGTGTCCTTTGGAGGATTCAGAGTGTATCAGAAAAGGTCCTTCGTTGGATATCTCAGGCAAACAGATGGAAGTTGTATTAGTCAATAATAGTGTTTACAGATTCCTTCCTCAGGTGTTGGCTGATTCCTTTGTGTATTTTTGCAATTTGCCTTCTGTTCAGCAGACTCTCATTTGTTGACCTACATTGTATTGATGATGTCCCTTCAAAGATTATATTTTAGTGGTGTCGAATTTTGCAAACACAAAAGTCACCATACAACATTTAATTCTTTTTTGTGTCTTTGTGATATATGTGCTGTCCACATAACTGATTTGTAGCAGAATGTCTTTCTCCAAAAATTAAAACCTGGGTAAACCTGTGAGGAAAATAATCATATAATTGCTGCCGAGTTAAATTGCAAAGTTTGAAGAATACAACATGCTTTTTGAATTTCCTAGTGCTACAGCCCAAGTATTAAGTGAACTTTATGGAATCCTGGGATCTGTGGTTAGAGGAAAAGCCATACTGTGTCTGCATAATTTATTTCAGGTAAAATAGTAGTGAAATTTTATATGTGAAGTTGTTCAATCTCGCGGTTCATTTTTTACTGATGGGTTCGGAGCCAATTCCTCGGCTCTAATACGGCCAACTGCAAAGCTCAAGATCTTCAAATAGCTCGAGGCCAAGTCCCTATCCCATGATGCACCTGTGAATTACCTCAGATCTAGTTTGCTGCTGCAACTGATCGGAGGCTCTGAATTAGCTCGGGCCAGATAAGAAAAATTTTTCATTAAATTTCTTATAAAAGTTTTTTGATAGTTAGTGTAGTTAGTTAGGATTGTTTATAAAGCTCTTATAGCTTTCAGTCTGTTTTCCCTTCCCATTTACTGTTTTTTCATATATTTGTAGTTGGCCTCTTTAGGCCTAGTTACTTGTAGTTATTTAAGGTATGGTCTGTCTAGCCTTCAGGTTTATTTAAGGCTCAGTACAGAAAACCTTAGTCCATATAGATAAGCTTATTACTTCACTTTTTTTTTCAGCTTGCTGTGATATTTAGTGACCTTTGTCACATTTGTTTAGATAGTTGTAGTAATTAGATTCTTGATCTGTCTAGCCTTCTGTATTTTTTTAGATAAGGCTTAGTCTGTTACTACTGTTTAAATTTACAGTGAACACTCTTATTTAGATAAGGTTGTTGTTTCTCAGCAGTTCTCTTTTTTGACAGTCTGCTTGTGTGTATTGTGTGTGAGTGTGTGTGTGTGTGTGTGTGTGTGTGTGTGTGTGTGTGTGTGTGTGTGTGTGTGTGTGTGTGTGTGTGTGTGTGTGGTTTAGCCTGCTTTTTTAAGGCTTACCTGCTGTTTTTCCATTCTGTGAAAATTTACTGTTGTAGTGTTTGGTGTAGTAGCAGTAAATAATTTCTAACTTTACTATGGCTGACCAAGATAAGCACCCCAAGTCTGGGTTCAAAAACTACCCTAAGTGTGGTCAGAAAATGTCAGTTACAGACAGCCACGTTAACTGTGTTTATTGTCTAGGGGCTCTGCATTTACAAGACAGTTGTGCCATTTGTCATTCCTTTTCCTCTAGGGTTCTGCAGGAAAGGAAGAGGAAACTGATCGATAGAGGCTTGTTGAAGCCTTAATTTCAGGAAGCTTTGAGTGACCAGGATGGCTCCAGCAGGTCTTCAAAGTCTTCCAAGACATCGGACTCAAAAAAATCAAAGAAGTCATCAACTTTGGCTCCACTGCCCTTGGAGCCGACAGTTTTTTACTTTCGGAGCCAGTCACCAGTCTTGGAACCCGTCTCCAAACACCAAAGAGTCCTATTCTTCAGTCGGTACCACCTTCGGTACGGTCGTCTCGATCATCTATCAGTCTGTCTGATCTGGACATGGCTTGTGTGGTACAGAAACTGTTGTCAACACCAGCATTAGCCAAAATGTTATCGGCTTCGACTCAAATGACTTCGGAGCCGAAGACCATTGCACCGACTATTACAATTCCTCCTCCAAGCCATACTAGTCCTTTGAAGCCAGAGGAGGCAGACCTGATGTTACTGGAACCCTCGGAGCCGATGCCTGCTCCAGTGTCTTTGGCTCTGTGTACTCTGATGTCTTCAGTGACTATCGAGGACTCTAGGAACCGACACTCTCTGGTCAGGTCCAGGGAGGACAGTCAAACCGATTTGTCGGTTCCGACCTTGCCTTTTGGGGCCTCGGCTTGGATGAGCTTGGCTCCTACCTCGGGCTCGGAGCCCACTGTTCTGGTGCCAGGGGTGTCGATGGTTTCCTCTGATCCGTCGGCTCCTTCACATTGGAGCAGGGGTGCTTTCGATGCCATGAGGAGAGTCATGTCTCCTAGGACATCCTCTACCTCGGGTCTGCCCTCCTCCTCCGCAAAAGTGCCCATGTCTGCTTCTGCATCACACGTCCTCTCTAACCATGGAGACCCAGAGCCTCAGGAAGCCCCAATGGGTGGCCCCTGCTCTTCCAAGACCTCACCAGAGGCTCCCACTGATGAGGTTCCCAGGAAGAAATTGTGCAAGATGAAGCACCTCTACTCCCTACAGGAGTCTCTCACATTGGATACTGACTTAGATGAGTCAGAAGGGTCCCCACAGTCCCCCTCTGAGGATATCTCATTCGCTGAGATACTTGAGATCCTCAGGCAGAGGAGTGACTGGCAGTCCAAAAGCCCTACTGAGGATGAGTCAGTTCTCTTGAAGGCTTTCGGGTTGCAGCCCTCCACCTCTTGGGTGACTCCACCCTTCGATGAGCTGATGCAGCTGGTCTCACAAAGGATGTGGGAGTCTCTGGATACTATGGAGCCTGTCCTTAGGAGGCCTAATAAATTTATTTCTGCCCCACTTGACAAAACATATTTAACTAAAGGTGTTCCGGTTGATGCCATGGTGGTGGCGGCGGCCACCAAGAAGGAAATTTCTGAGACTTCCTCATCTATCCATCCTCCTAACAGAGACTCCAGGATTATGGATAGATATGGGAAGTGCATGTTCAGTTCAGCGACCTTTGCTCTCTGTTCGCTGAACTACTTTACCCATTTCACTAGGTTACAAAGAGATCTCCTTAAGGAGTTGGGAGATACTCTTCAGGGTACAGTAGCTGTAGGAGCCTCCGACAAAGTTGCTGTCCAGCTTGCTACTCTAAATTCTATTGTCATCTCATCCACGTATCTCATATCCTATGCAGCTGATGGAACAAGTAGGGCAGCGGGTACAGGAATCGCTCTTAGGAGACATTCCTGGATGAGCTTGTGTTCCTTCGTGGAGCCCTTCAAGTCATCCTTCGTGAACACTTCCTTTGATGGCTTGTCCCTTTTCGGGCCCAAAGTGAAGGAAACCCTAACCAGGTGTAAACAGGATGGAAAAACTCTGCCTGTCATCATGGTTCGTTTTTCCACCTCTACCCGACCCTATCCCAAAGGTCAACTGGGAGGAAAAATGTGGTTCCAAAAAGCCTTTCATGACACACGTGGTGAACCCCCCTCCAGGGACAGAGGAGGGGGTAATAATGGAAGACACCACTCTCATGGCAGTGGGGGCCCGCAACACCAAGGTGACAGAGATCACTTCTCTGGGAATCCCTACCAGTGCTCCTGAGAGGTGGCCCGACTGTCCTGCTCTGGTGGCAGTCAGGGGTCGCTTGTCTTTGTACTCAGATGCCTGGCTCAAAAATAACAAAAAGCTGGGTACAAAGTATCATTTCCAGAGGATATTTCATTCCATTCGCCACACCCCTCCGCCAATCTTAAGAAAAATCCCGGATGTTCCACCCAGTTACAGGGAACAGGCAACTATAGAGGTCCAAATGTTGCTAGCAAAAAGAGTCATCCAACCAGTCCCAGCAGACCAAGCAGAATCCGGACCTTACTCAAGATTTTTTTTGGTTCCAAAGAAGACGGGGGACTGGAGACCCATATTGGACCTCAGCAGTCTGAATCAATATGTAAAGAAAGAGAAGTTTTGGATGGTCATGCTTCAGTCTATGCTTCCCTTTTTAGGGAAAGACAATTGGATCTCAAGAATGTGTACTACTACATAAAAATGGTCAGACCATTCAGGCATCACCTGCGCTTCTGGCTGGGAGCCAATCACTACCAGTTTCGAGCCCTGCCCTTTAGTCTCACTACAGCCCCCAAAGTGTTTAGCAAATGCATGGCAGTGGTCGCGGCTCACCTGAGGCATCTAGGATTCCAGGTGTTTCTGTGGGTCCCCTACTATTTACCGAAATGTCGATTCGCCGACAAAGAAATCACCGACACCAAACGACCGACAACGCAGTTGACCGACACGCTGGAATCCCGACAGCCGGAAGACCGACAAGGGGAATGTGTAAGCGCGACCTGGTAAGTATGCGATAGTGAGGGATTTAGGAGTAGGGAGCGGACAGGTAAGTGTGCAATAGTGAGGGATGTAGGGTTAGGGTGTGTGATAGGTGAGTGTGCGGTAGTGTCGGAGCTTGGGGTTAGGGGTGAGTAAGTGAGTTAAGGTTAGGGTGCAGGTAGGGAGAGTGTGCGGTAGTGTCGGAGCTTGGGGTTAGGGGTGGGTAAGTGAGTTAGGGTTAGGGTGCAGGTAGGGAGAGTGTGCGGTAGTGTCGGAGCTTGGGGTTAGGGGTGGGTAAGTGAGTTAGGGTTAGGGTGCAGGTAGGGAGAGTGTCTTGGTAGTGTCGGAGCTTGGGGTTAGGGGTGGGTAAGTGAGTTAGGGTTAGGGTGCAGGTAGGGAGAGTGTGCGGTAGTGTCGGACCTTAGGGTTAGGGTTTGGGTTAGGGCTAGTGGATATGTCCTGTAGTGTACTGTGTTGTTTACGTGTAGTGTGTCGGTGTTATGGTGTTCGGTGTTTTGCGTTGTCGGTACTTTTTGTTGTCGGTCGTTTGGTGTCGGTGATTTCTTTGTCGGCGAATCGGCGTTTCGGTAAATAGTAGGGGACCCGTTTCTGTACCTAGACGATTGGCTCCTTACCACCACCACCAGGCATCAACTCATTCAGGCCAGGGTGTCCACTCTGTCACTCTGCAATCATCTGGGCATTACAATCAACTCAGAAAAATCTGCCTTGTCGCCATCGCAGCATATCGTTTTTATCGGGGCAGAGTTGGACACCACCACCACCACTCTAAGACTTCCAGTGGAATGAGTCCTTCTGATTCATCAACATGTCAGCATCCTATCAAAAGACAAAGCACCAGCATCAGAAGTTCTGAAAGTATTAGGCATGATGGCAGCAGCAATTCTAGCCATACCACTAGCTCGGATGCACATGCAGGTTCTTCAATGGCTGTTGTTCACTCAGTGGTCTTACCAAGAGCTGCCCACGAATCACACAATAATGATCGCAAATTCTTGCAAGAAGGTCCTTCAGTGGTGGTTGACCTCAGTTTATGTCATGATAGGACACCCATTTGTGCTACCCCCTACAGCAGCCACTGTGACCACGGACGCTTCCCTGATTGGGTGGGGCGGGCATTTTCAGGGAAAGACTGCCCAAGACACATGGACCGACCAAGGGACACATTTGCATATCAATGTCCTAGAGATGAGTGCAGTACTTTTGGTGTTGCAGTACTTTCAGGACTCTATTCCTCTGGGTACGATTGCAATTCAGACAGACAACATGTCGGTGGTCTGGTATTTGAACAAACAAGGAGGAACCATTTCTTACCCCCTTTGTCGAGAGGCTCTCAGAGTTTGGCAGTGGGCTGTTTTCACCCAGAGCATTCTTGTTGGCAACGCACATCCCGAGGAGATCCAATGTGATAGACAAACTGAGCAGGGCAATCTTGTTGCCCCACGAGTGGTCCCTCAAGAAGGAAGTTGCGGACAGGATATTCCACAGGTGGGGCCAGCATTGCTGCGACCTTTTTGTCGGTCACATGAACTCGAAATGCAGAAGCTACTTTGCCCTGATTTCCACTCCGGGAGAAGCCCCAAGGGAAGCACTCGTACACGATTGGCCTCTGGGTCTCCTCTATGCATTTCCACCAATCTCATTGATACCCAAAGTTCTACGGAAAGCAAAATCCCTGGGAAGGACCATCATTCTTATAGCCCCTCCCTGGCCTCATCAGATTTGGTTCCCCTTCCTTCGACTTCATCTTGTGGAGGATCCTTGGGTCCTGGACCCAGTTCCAGACCTTCTGACACATCCGTCGGGGGATCTTCATCCTTCCTTGCAGCCCCTGAAGCTAACAGCTTGGCTGCTCCAGTCCCCATCATAGTCAGGTTCCATAACCTTTTCAATGAGACAAAACAGATATTTTTGTCCTCTCATAAATCTTCTACCAGAAAGCTATATCTGAGCAAATGGAAGACATTTTCTATATGGGCCTCTAAAAATAATATTGATCCTTACCAAGCTCCTATGGCTTCCATATTAGAATTCTTGACTATGATTTTCAATAAAGGAGCTGCAGCAACAGTTTGGGTTCAATTGGCTGCTATCTCTAATTTTCATCTTGGATTTGAAGGTTTGAATATCATGTCTCACAAGTTATCCAAAGCATTTCTCAAAGGGACTTTTCATATTAGGCCACCTGTGAAATCTCCCTATTCTCCATGGAATCTAAATTTTATGCTCTCACGTATAATTCTTCTGTCATTTGAACCAGCTTCATCTTGTGATCTCAAATTTTTGTCTTGGAAGACCATCTTTCTGGTAGCTATCACTTCTGCACGGAGGGTGTCAGAGCTTCAGGCTTTATCCATCAAACTTCCCAATTTAATATTTCATGCTGACAGAGTTTCACTTAAAACAAATCCCTCATTCTTGCCCAAAGTTTGCACTGAAACCAATCTCAACCAAGTTATTGATTTGCCAGTTTTCTTCCCCAATCATTCTAACAATTTAGAGTATATGCTGCACAAACTTGATGTTCACAGGCAGCTTGGATTTTATTTGGATAGAACAAAAGATTTCAGGAAATCAGACCAGCTTTTAGACTCCAGAAAATGGAGACCAGTGGCTAAAACAACACTGTTTAAATGGTTATCGGATTGTATCACCTTAGCCTATTCAGCTGCCAATATGCCTTTACAACACAAAATTAAAGCTCACTCAACCAGAGCAGTTTCTACATCATCGGCTTTTTCTGCCAGACTTCCCATTGATAACATTTGTGCAGCAGCCACTTGATCAAAACCTCATACCTTTATCACTCATTACAAAGTTGACAAGGCCTCCAGGGACAGGGCCTCCTTTGGAACTATGGTCCTGAGAAATATACTCCCGTGAGCCACCCGAGATTGATGGTGCTTGGGACGCTACTCATCAGTAAAGAACGAACGGCGAGATTGAACAACTTCACATAAAGAAGTTATGTACTTACCATAACATTCCATGTGAGTTGTTCATCTCGCCTTCATTTTTACGTCCCTCCCTTCTTCCCCCTTCTGGGCTGATAGATGACCGAGATGCTGGATCCATCCTGGTTACTCAAACCTTCTCTTCCTTTTCTCTAGGAATCTAACAATGACATATGGTATTAGTATATGCAGCAAACAAGATCTGAGGTAATTCCCAGGTGCATCATGGGATAGGGACTTGGCCTCAAGCTATTTGAAGACATCGAGCTTTGCAGTTGGCTGTATCGGAGCCGAGGGATCAGCTCCGAACTCATCAGTAAAGAATGAAGGCAAGATGAACAACTCACATGGAACGTTATGGTAAGTACGTAACTTCTTTTTTTATCTAATTACTCCATCCTTATTAATTGTGCCTTGCACAAAAGTTATACACCATACAAGTAGAGGTTTTTGGAACCAAACCAAAATATAGTGAATGAAGTTCATTTGCAGGATGTTTTGACCCATTATTGTATAGAACTATTAATAACATAGTGGATTATGATTGCCTCTCCAATCACAACCAGTTTATTATGTGCTTGAGACATGGATGTTGAGAAATTGGAATTGTATCAATTTGCCAAAATGCTATTCATTAGAATACATATAGCCGCAAAACACTAGATGTGTGTGTGTGTGTGTGTGTGTGTGTGTGTGTATATATATATATATATATATATATATATATATATATATATATACACATATATACACAAATGCACTTGACCACCACAACACAGCACAAATAGCAGGACACATAGTTCACCTCCACAGTGTGCCCCTCAACCTAAGCCTCAAAGGTTAAACACCTTGCCCAATACACTAATCATAGATGACTCAATAATGAGGCACACAGATGTCCCACTCACTAGGTTGAATAAGGAGAAGGTAACAGTCAGCTGTCTATCAGGTGCCAGAATCTGGCACATAACACAAGCACTCCGGTCACTCCACAACAAGTACAAGTATGACTCTGTCATTGTCCATGTGGGTGTGAATGACCTGAGACTCACTTCCCTGGACTACATGAAAAGAGACATGGTGGAGCTCTTGGATTATGTGGCCCAGGCAGGTATGACACTAGCTCTGAGCAGTATCCTACAGTCACCCAGAGTGATACCGCAGTACAAACAGAAAATGATTGACTTCAACAATTGTCTAAGTTTCTGGTGTCATTCTAAGGGGATCCATTAGCTGTCTGCTTGGGATGACATGATTGACAGACCTCGATGCTTTGCCAGAGATGGCCTGCATCTGTTATCCCTGGGTTTCTGGGTACTGGCTAAGGCTCTTGCCGCCCGTATAGTGCCTTTTTTAGGTGGTGTTCCAAAAACCAAATTACCACCGTTAACAGCTATAAATAAATGCAATATGAGGTTCATGCTGCTCAATGCTAGAAGTCTAAATCTCAAGATGCACTCACTCCAAGCACTCCTCAAAATGGAGAACATCGACATTTGTGCTGTAATGGAGACCTGGTTTAAAACGGCAGAAAGCACCCCTGCGCTACCAGGCTATAACTCATTCCACACCTTTCGGCCCTGAAACATGGGCCAAAACTCCAAAGGTGGTGGTGTCTCCATATTTATAAAGGATTTGCACACCTCCAGGCTAGTAGCCTGGCGTAATGTATCTAAGATACTTCAGGTACAACTAACATTAGGTAAGACAGCGATCCAGGTCATAGCCTGCTATAGGTCCTTAACCATGTTCCTAGACTGTCATTCTATGTTCCTGAGCACCCTGGAATCTGTCAAGGTCCAACCCAACACTCTCTTACTAGGAGACTTTAACTACTCCTCCATCAACTGGGAAAACTACTCAAGCACCAATACACTGGCCCAACGCTTCCTTGAATTCATCAATTCCAATGCCCTGGAGCAGCTCACTCTGATCCCCACTAGAGGAAGCAACATCCTTGACCTGGTTATTACTAACATGGTGATCATTGCTCTACACCAATAGTCAGTTTCTCCCTAGTCAGATCTGACCATAAACTAATCACCACGGAAATCTACATCTCACCCACACCCGCCCGCAAAGGTAACCACCTTGAAAAATTTCTCCAAAACTGACTTTAGACTCCTAAAAAACAGAGGTGGCTAACTTCATGGCACCCATGCCAATGGAAAATAGCTGCATGACTGCCAAATCATACACCAATGCACTGTATGAACATGTACACAAATGCATGGAGCTAGCCATACCCAACAGAACCAAGACGCTCTCCTCCAAAAAAAGGAAGCCAATCTGGTGGTCCCTTGTCATGAATAAACTCTGCAACAGAAGGAAGAAACTGTTGCAGAAAAAGGTGAAGTCCCAAGACTGGAAAAACTCCCTTATTAGCCTCAACAAAAAGTTGAGATCCCTCATCAAATCCTCTAAAGCCTCCTATGAAGGCAGAATTGCGGCAGACACTAAAAACAATCAAAAAGCCTTCTATAGCTATATCAAGAACCTCCACAGCAATACCTAGATTTGCTCTGAGATACTGCACAATAGTACCTCCTATACTCAGCCAACAGATATTGCCAACATACTGGCTGACAGATTCATTGCCATCTTTACCCCTCCCTTCCCCCCTAAAGGACCAATCACAATACTGGAAGAATGCCAGGCACCCAGCATTACTGCAGCCCAGGTTAAAGCTGCATTGTCCAAGGCCAAGAATACAGCTTCCATGGGACGCGATAATATCCCTGGCTGTGTTCTACATGAACTACAAAGTGAATTGGCACCATATCTGTGTGCCCTGTTCAGTCACAGCCTCACCTCAGGCTTTGTCCCTCCTGAATGGTGCACCGCTACAGTCATCCCTCTCCACAAAGGGGGAGCGACTACAGATCCTGGGAATTATTGCCCCATTAGCCTGATGAGTCTGATATGTAAAGCTATGAGCACATCGTCATGGACCTGATTAACGAAGATACAGGAAATCTCCAAACTCTAGACCCCACGCAATTTGGCTTTGTGAAAGGGAGATCATGCGTACTCAACCTGGTTGACTTCTTTGAATCAGTCACCAGGGCTGTGGATGAAGGTAAGGCAGTGCATACAGCCTACCTCGACCTGGCCAAGGCCTTTGATACCATTCCTCACTCGGGAATTATTGATAAACTCACTAAACTAGGTATCAACCCCTATATCACTAGGTGGGTTGCAAATTGGCTCACAGATAGAACACACAGTGTGAAAGTAGCAGACTCCAAGTCAGACGGCTGACCAGTCACGAGTGGAGTCCCACAGGGATCGGTCCTGGGTCCTCTCCTGTTTGGCATCTACTTCTCAGAAGTTCAGGCCAACACAAAGGGACTCTGGCTGAGCAAGTTTGCAGACAACTGCAAGCTGGAAGCCATTATTAACTCCCCAAGTAATGCAGACATCCTACAGAAAGGCGTCACTGAGACCAATGACTGGTGTCAAAACCATGGCCTTAAGCTTAATGCCAAAAAATGCATCGTCATCCCTTTTGGTCAAAACTCAATTCCCACTAATTACTACATTGATGGGAGCACATTGAACACTGAAGGCGTTATAAGAGATCTGGGGATGCAGGTTGACAGCAACCTCTCCTTCGACCACCATATTGCCACTCTGGTCACAAAGTCCTTCTATGTGGCACATCTCATTACCAAGGGTTTTGCATCCAGGAAGAAAAAGATCATTGTCTCTCTCTCTACTCTTCCCTCATTAGACCAATCAGCGAGTATAATGCCCCATTTGGCATGTACCTCACTAGACACCTGCAACTGCTGGAGAGGCCACAGAAGTACCTCACGAACAGGATCATAGGCATAAAACACATGTCCTACACAGACAGACTCAAAAGACTCCAGCTATTCTCTGTCTCATATTGCCTACTTAGAGGCAATCTCTGCTTGACTTCCAAAGCCATGTCTGACCCAGCTCTGTTAGAAATGCTACATCTAAAGAAATCCCAATCCCTCCACACCACATGCTCCAGAGACCCTAACCTCATTACCACAATCAACAGAACATGCTGGAGCGACAGGTTCCTCACCCAGAGACTGCCCATGCTCTGGAATAGACTTCCCATACATGTCAAGCATAACACCTCTTCAAGAGAAATCTTTTTTTTTTTTCAAATAATTTTTTTATTTTCCAAATAATATAATGTTTAGCAATACAATCATCAATAAACAAGTATTATAAACCTTTATATACACTATGTACAATTGACCTGAAACAAGGAGGGAAAAAAATTAATAAAATATGTGAAATTAGTAACAAAAATGTATAATATTCAATTAATAAAGTATAAAGTTACTCATTAATTATTTAGGGTTCATTTTTAATGTCTCAATAAGAGTTAAAATGTTTTCCCAAGGATTGTTTGTCCACGTTTTAGGTGAAATTCTCGATTCCTTCACTTTGATTTCTAATGTCGCTGTTTCTTCCATCAATCTGAATAATTCTTCCATAGTAGGTTCTTGTGAAGGCTTCCACTTTCTAGTTATACATTTCTTTGCCACAGCTAGTATGGACCAAAGTAAGTATTGATCTTTTTTATTCATTCCAATAGTATCATTAACATTTAAGAGGACTAAAGATTTGGTTAAAATAAAGGTATCTGTGAATATAGCTTGGAGAAAAATAATAATTTCTTCCCAGAATTGTTTTATATTAATACAATCAAAAATGTATGAGACCAATCAGCTTTACAGTTTAAAGTACATCTCCAACAAATGGATTTATCAAGTGAATTGAATATGGCTAGTTTATCAGGTGTAATAAATGCCCTGTGAATATATTTCCATGTAAATATTTTCCATATTTGTAAATTAAATGTTAAGTTAACAGAACATAAAAGATTTGATGTTATGTGATCCTATCTCGCCTACATTCTGACTGATGGGTTCGGAGCCGATCCCTCGGCTCCGACTCGGCACGCTTATGCCAAAGAGCGAAGTCTCTTATTGGCTGAGCTTACTATATCCCAGGATGCACCACTACCAGTCCCCCAGATCTCGTTTGCCGCTAACTAGCAAAGACGTGGTCCCGAGCTGGCTGAGCTAAGTAGTGTTTTTTCACTAACTTTTCTGTCAGAAAGTTGCTAATTTCTTAACAAACAGCTGTTTTAACAGCTATTCTGTACTTTTTGTGTGTGACTGGTTATTTTTCTGTGAAATTTGTGTGTGGTTGACGTATTGGTTCTGACTAGAGGCCCTGTCAGTTGTTAGGGTTTTTTCCTGTCAGTCAATTGCTTCAAATCCTAAGGGGTTTGGATTCCTTAGTTAATTTTTCCTTTCTGTTATTGTCGGACAGGCTACCTTAATCGGCGACTGCAAGCTAATTATTGTAGTGACAGTTAAAAAAAAAAAAAAAAAAAAAAGGTGTGTCTTTCTGTAATTGTTGTTAAATTTGTTGCTAATATGTCTCAGGCTCCTAGGCCTTCGGGCTCTAAGAAGTGCACTAAGTGCAGCTTTAAAATGTCTATCACAGATGACCACTCTCTCTGTGTGTATTGTTTGGGCGCCAAACATTTACAGGAGTCCTGCAGCGTTTGTCACGCTTTTTCCTCGAGGGTCCTCCAAGAGAGGAAAAATAAACTGATTTTGAAAGGCCTTATAAAACCCTCTTTGAAGAAGCTTTAGCATCCTCTCCTTCTCCTGCTAAAAGAAAAGGGCGTCGGCTCCGACCAGTCCGTCGGATCCGACCGCCAAAAGACATAGGTAGGCTTCTCCTTGGCTCCAAGGACTTGAGCCGAGGGCGAACGGTCTGCCTCGATGCCACCAGTCTCGACTCCTCTGGCTTCGGGCCGATGGCTGGGGCATCGAGGCGGGTCAACTTCATCGGCTCCACTGGTCTCGGGCCGATGAAGGTTGTCCGCTCAGACACTTCCTCCTCGGCCTAAGTCCTCCTCGCACCGATGGAAACTAGTTTGGGTATTCCTTCGCCGATAGTCATCGAGTCGCCTCGGAGCCGGTCCCCTAGCCCCTTGGGGCCGTTGGAGAGGCCAACTCGAACCCGTTCAGTATCCTCTAGGTCATCGAGGATGTCTGATTCGGACATAGACAGGGTGCTCCAAAGACTGTTCCAGTCCCCAGTCTTTCAAAAATTTGTTTCGGCTCCGACCCAGTTGGCTTCGGAGCCGACAGCCCATGCCCATGTCATTGCCATTCCTCCTCCGACCGCTTCGGCTCCGTCGGAGCAGGTGCTGTTGGAGCCGGTGGAGGTCCCAGGGTCGGCTCCGACCCTTACTCCAACCCCGGCCTTCGGGTCCGAGTTTGGCACACGGACTTCTTCGGCTGGACCCGGGGGTGATGTTTCGGGACCTATGCTGTCGGTTCCGAGCCTCCCTCTCGGTGCTTCGGCTGCGGGACTTCCGTCTGCTATCATGGCTCCGGGGACCGGACACTCCCAGGATTCTGGGGGTCTGGCTTTCAGAGCTATGAAGAGTGCCTTGGCCAAGTCTTCTTCGGCCATCTCTCCGGCTTTACCGGCACCTTCCCTGGGCGTGGAGACTGGGTCTTTGGCAGTTCCCCTGTCCTTAGGCAGCGGAGCCCCGGGGCCTGAGGTTACCCCCACTGGGGGTTCCCCTCCTCCTGAGGGTTCTTTGGAGTTGTCTTCAGAGGAGCCCCCAAGGAAGAAATCGTGCAAGAGGAAGCACGTGGACTCCCCCGAGTCTCTTACATCGGACACTGATCTTGATGATGCAGAGGGGTCCCCAAAGTCGTCCTCGGATGATGTCTCATTTGCAGACATTTTAGAGATCCTCAAACAACGAGGCGGCTGGATATCCAAACCCCCCTCTGCTGATGAGTCAGTGCTTCTCAAGGCCTTTGGGGCTCAGCCCTCCGCCTCCTGGGTGTCTCCGCCCTTCGACGAGCTCCTGGATTTGGTTTGTCGGAGGGCGTGGGAACATCCAGATACCGTGGAACCAGTGCCTTCTTGTCCTAACAAATTTTTGTCTGCCCCACCCGAGAAGGAGTTCCTGACTAAAGGCGTGGCTGTAGATGCCATGGTGGTGGCATCTGCTACACAACAGGATGTGGCAGAGGCTTCAACGTCCGTCCATCCTCCTAATAAGGAGTCTAGGAGCATGGATCGGTACGGGAAGCGCACCCTGACTTCAGCGGCCTTTACACTAAGGTCCCTGAATTATTTGGCACATTTTACCAGGCTACAGAGGGATCTGGTCAAGGAGCTGTCAGATTCCCTCTCGGGTAACCTACCTGAGCAGCTAGCCCAGTCGGTTAGCTCTCAGTTGGCTATCCTTACCTCGATTTCTAACTCGTCCATGAGGCTCATTTCATATGCGGCCGAAGGCGGGTAGAGCGGCAGGCACAGGCGTGGCTCACGGAGACAAGCCTGGCTCCGTTGTGTCATTTTATGGAGGCCTTCAAGTCTTCCTTCGCCGACGCTCCCTTTGATGGGTCCTCTTTGTTTGGACCTAAGGTTAAAGACACTCTTACCCGCTGTGAGCAAGAGGGAAAAACTTTATCTGCCGTAGGTGCACGTTATTCCACTCCCTTTCGGCCTTATCCCAAGGCTAAAGGAGGAGGGAAGATGTGGTTCCGCAAATCACGTAAGTTTTTTCCTCAACAGCAGGAAGATTCCCCTTCCAGAGGCAGAGGACGGGGAAATTTTTCTGGGAGATGCCGTCCCAGGGGCGGCAGAGGGCCCCACAATTCTGGAGACCGCGAGTCCTTTCGTGGCTCTTCAGCCACCCACACTTCATGAGGGATTGCCCGGCTGTGCTGCTTCGGAGCCAGTCGGGTGCCGTTTTGCCAAGCACCTAAAAGCCTGGGAGTCTATCACTCAGGACAGATGGGTGCTTCGGATTATTGCCGGAGGTTACACCATTCCCTTCACACACTCACCCCCACCGTCCAAAAAGATCCCGGACCCACCACCCAGTCAAAGGGAAATTGCAGCCGCAGAAGCGTCAAAGCTGCTAGAAAAAGGAGTCATCCAACCGGTCCCCACAGACCAGATCGGATCCGGAAATTACTCAAGGTTCTTTTTAGTGCCAAAAAAGACAGGGGACCTGAGACCAATATTGGATCTCAGCAGACTAAACCAATCCGTCATGAAATCCAAATTCGGAATGGTCACTTTACAATCCATTCTCCCATTGTTGGAGAAGGATGTTTGGATGTGCTCCATAGATCTCAAGGATGCCTATTATCACATACCGATACATCGGGCGTCCAGGAAGTATCTGCGCTTCAGCCTGGGAGACAGTCATTTCCAATTTTGTGCACTGCCCTTTGGTCTCACCACAGCCCCAGGGTGTTCACCAAGTGTTTGGCAGTAGTGACTGCTCACCTGAGGAGTCTTGGATTCCAAGTGTTTCCCTATCTGGACGACTGGCTCCTGACTGCCACCACCAGGCATCTACTAATGGACAACCTCAAAGCCACCATTTCCTGGGTGCTACCCTGGGAATTACATTCAATTGGTCAAAGTCTGTCTTGCTGCCCTCTCAGCGCATAAGGTTCATAGGAACAGAGATAGACTCAAAATTGATGCGCGTCTTTCTTCCTACCGAAAGGATTCAAACTTTACAAGGTCAAGTTCAAGCCCTGCTTTCAAGATCCAAAGCCCCAGCCAGGATGGTCCTGCAACTTTTAGGTTCGATGTCTGCCACGGTTCTCCTAGTTCCACTAGCAAGATTGCACATGAGGATTCTTCAGTGGCTGTTATCGACTCAATGGTCCTTTCAGAATCTTCCCCTCAGTCACCCCATTATGATTACAGAAACGTGCAAACGGGACCTCCGCTGGTGGCTTCAACCGTCCAATCTGAATCAGGGAAGACCTTTTGTTATCCCCCCTCCGGTGGCCACCCTGACGACGGATGCCTCCCAGACAGGGTGGGGGGGGGCATTGTCTGGGCAGGTTAGTTCAGGGTTCCTGGCTTCCAGACGAAACCTTTCTCCACATCAATGTATTGGAAATGAGGGCTGTACTTCTGTCCCTACAGGCCCTCCACAAGTTTCTCCCTCAAGGCATTATCGCTATCCACACAGACAACATGTCGGTGGTCTGGTATCTAAACAAACAAGGAGGGACCAGATCTTACCCCCTTTACAGAGAGGCCATGAGGGTGTGGGAATGGGCTGTAGCTACCAACCGTTTCTTGGTAGCGACCCACATTCCAGGGAAATCCAATATATTGGCAGACAGATTAAGCAGGACAATTCTCTCTCCTCACGAGTGGTCCCTGAACGAAACAGTAGCAGCTCAGGTTTTCAGAAGATGGGGGACACCATGCTGCGACCTGTTTGCAACACCACAAAACACAAAGTGCAAAAGGTTCTTCTCCTTGACTCCACATCAGGGGGAGGCAGCTATGGATGCTCTAGCACAACCTTGGCCAACAGGGCTACTTTATGCTTTTCCTCCGGTTCCACTTCTCCCCAAAGTCATTCAGAAAGCTTCTCAATTGGGGTCCACAATGATACTAATTGCTCCACACTGGCCTCGTCAGGTATGGTTTCCCTACCTGAAGAAACATGCTGTGGACGATCCTTGGTTTTGGATCTAACTCGGATCTGCTAATTCATCAGTCGGGACAACACCCGTCCTTCACACTTTGAAGTTGACAGCTTGGCTCCTCCACTTCCGACTTTAGTCAGAAATCAAACCCTAGACCGGAAGTTATTCACATTTTATCTTGACCCACACACCCACCACTAAGAAATTGTACCTCAGTAAGTAGAAGTGGTTTGCTATCTAGGCTAAAGTCAGAGGCTTAGACCCTATCACTGCCCGATTCCAGAGGTTTTGAAATTTTTAACATCCTTGTTTAATCAAGGATCTTCAGTCTCTACTATTAAAGTCCAACTGGCAGCTATCTCTAAATTTCACGAATCCATGGATCCACCGTTGATGAGCAGCAGATTATGCAAAACTTTCATTAAAGGTGCTGGGCTGTTAAGACCCCCAGTTTTTCATCCTGCGCCTCCGTGGGATCTTGATTTGGTACTTCGTGCCTTAACATCTTCCCCTTCGAACCGGCTGCTACATGTGAGTTAAAATATCTGTCTTGGAAAACTGCCTTCTTAGTTGCAATTACCTCTGCAAGAAGAGTTTCAGAGCTTCAAGCCCTATCTATCAAACCACCGTACTTGATTTTTCACAAGGATAGAGTATCACTTAGGCCTAACCCATCTTTTGTCCCAAAGGTTTGTTCTAATCTCTGTCTCCAGCAATCTCTAGAGCTACCAGTTTTCTTTCCAAAATTCTCCAACGGCGAGTACACCCTCCATAAATTGGATGTTCACAGGCAATTGCGCTTCTATCTAGACAGGACTCAGCAAATTCGAAAATCAGACCAGTTGTTTGTGTCCTTTTCAGACAATAAATTGGGTAAAACCATCACTAAAGCTACTATCTCCAAATGGATTAGAGATTGTATAACTCAGGCTTATTCCTCTTCAAATAAGCAACTTACAACATCTATCAAAGCTCACTCTACCAGAGCTATGGCTACTTCTATTGCCTTTCATTCCAAGCTCGCTATTTCTGAGATTTGTGCTGCGGCTACTTGGTCCAACCCGCACACTTTCATTTCCCACTATAAATTGGATGTGGCATCTAAAGGGCGAGCATCATTTGGTTCCACGGTACTCAGGAGTGTTTTCCAGTGAGCCACCCAGGATTCAGGTGCTAGGGACGCTGTCCCATCAGTCAGAATGTAGGCGAGATAGGATCACATAACATCTTTTAGTTATGTACTCACCATAACTTCAGATGTTTGGGATCCATCTCGCCTACATTCCTAATACCCACCCTCCTTCCCCCTGCCTTGGAGATCAGAAGAGATTGAACGGTTTTGAGTTCTACTGTTTTATCTTGTTTCATCTGACGATGTTATATAAGCAGTGTGTGCATGTGTGCATGTATGCAGACAAACTAGATCTGGGGGACTGGTAGTGGTGCATCCTGGGATATAGTAAGCTCAGCCAATAAGAGACTTCGCTCTTTGGCATAAGCGTGCCGAGTCGGAGCCGAGGGATCGGCTCCGAACCCATCAGTCAGAATGTAGGCGAGATGGATCCCAAACATCTGAAGATGTTCTTCATTCCACATTGCTGCAGTCCTAACACTTGGGTAGTCCGCTGTCCCAGTCGGCCCGAATACCAAAGTATATGGCTGACGTCGGTCAAGGCACATTAGTCTGACGTCAGGACGTCAGGGTACAAATGCGCATGACCGACGTCATATCCTCAGTCTTTTTTGCCGCATGGTCCGATGCAGAAGCAGTTTTGCGAGTGCAGGTTGGCGTTCTGAAATTTTCTGAAGTCGGAGTTTCAGACCGAATCAAAGTTGGCTAAGTACCCCGTTGGGGAATATTTTGGTTTTTTCTTGCCTCAGTATTTAACCGGATGTCAGAAAAAGTGAATAACTGTATTTCTTGTGGGAAACAGATACCTCATAGGGATTACCATACCTTGTGCATACCTTGTTTAGGGCCTGAGCACGACGTTGTTGGATGTCGCTCTTGTGCTAGATTTAACAAACGCACTATAAAGAGAAGGTTAGACTGTGCCAGGTTAGTTTTTGGGAAGCGTTGTAATTATAAAATGCCGTCGGATGCTCCGGCCGCATCAAAAGCGCAAGGACAAAGCAGCAAAGCCTAGGTTGGAAGAACCGTCAGTCCCGGACGTCGGTTCTTTAGAAGGCTCAGTGGAGCCGGAGGTTCTGCCAGAAGTTTCTTTGGAGTCTCAGGGAGAGACTTTACTGTTACAGGATGTGTCCTCTCAGGAGGTAGGCCAGGCTGAAGGGGCTTCTCAGGTGGCTGTTCTCCCCTCTCTTCCTAAGGTGGTTAGACCCTCCCCCTCTGTTTCCAAGGCTTCTTTGAGAGGCAGGCCAGGTTTAACTTCAGTGGGGGTTTCTCCTAGTTCTTCAGGATCTTTGCCTAAGAAACATATGCTTAAAATGGCATAAGATTTGATTACTATGATTAGAGGTTCTATACCCCCTCCTGATAAGAGGCCTAGGGTGGAACCTGAGCTTGAGAGTTTTGAGCAGTGTTCGGAGGCTTCTGAGTCTTTGGCTGAAGACTTGCAGGAGTATCCTCCTTATTCTGATTCTGATGTGGATGATTCTACTCCTTCGGCTTCTCCTCCTGAGGATTTTTCTTTTTCAGAGACTCTTCATTCCATGAGGGAGCATTTTAAATGGGAAGGTCAAGATTTCTCTGATTCCAGGAAGAGGCTTAGGGAATTCTTGTTTTACCCCAGCATAGGCCTTTAGCTATACCTCCTGTTCTGGATGTGGTGGAAGATGTTTTTGCAGAGGCTTCCCTGAACCCTGATTCTTTGCCTCCTGCCCCAGTTAAACCAGATAGGTATTATAGGGTGCCTGAAGCTCATAAGTATCTAAGAGTCCTAGGGCAGACCCGAAACTGTTTCTCAGGGGCCTAAAGGTGTTAAGGCTTCTGTTGTTAAAAATCCTGTTCCTCCTGATAAAGAGGCTAGGGCTTTGGATAGATGGGGAAAGAAAGTGTATACTTCTTCCACTTTAGCCATGAGGGCGTTGAATTGCCAGTTTCACATGTTAAAATATCAAAATTATCTCCTTTCACAATTGAAGTCTAAGGTGGATGCTCTGGCGGAAGGTATTGAGTGTAAAGAGTTGCAGGATTTAGTTCATGTGTCTGAACAGGTGGGTAAGCATTCCTTGCAATGTGGTTTTGATGCTGTGCAGGCCTCTTCGAGGGTGGCTGCCACTGGTTCTGTTCTTCGAGGCACGCCTGGCTGAGGGATCAGAATTTAGCTGAGCATGTTAAGACAAGGATTTTGGATGCTCCGTTACAGTCTGACGTGTTGTTTGGTTCGCCTGTGGAAGCAGTTTTAAAGAAAATGGAGGACAAGGCTAAGTCTATGCAGACTGTTAAAGATTTTTGCAGGTTCAGCCTCCAAGTTTAGTAGAAATTGGCCTACTAAGGGATGGACATATCCTGCTTATGATTCCCAGTCTAGGGGTAGGTCTAGACGTGGTAGGGGCAGAGCTCAAGGTTCTTTTAGGCCTAGAACAGGAGTTCACCTGCTCAGTCTTCTGGTGAGGGCAGGGGTCAGTCCTTTCGTAAACAGACCCAATGACCTGCCTTTTCAGCTGCCAGTACTTTCTCGTCTGGCAGCACCTTTGGGAGGAAGGCTGGCTCTTTTCAAAGAAAATTGGAATTTAATTACCCAAGACAGATGGGTATTGGATATCATTCACCACGGTTACAGGTTTTATTTCCATACCTTGCCTCCTTTCAAAGGCATGCCAGACATTCCTCCTCTACAAAGAAAAGAGGCTCACAAGCAAATTTCTCTGTTACTCCAAATAGGGGCCATTCAGCCGGTTCCTGTGCCAGAAAGGGGCCTAGGATTTTATTCTCGCCTGTTCCTAGTACCAAAGAAGGGGAACACGTGGAGACCAATTTTGGATTTATCTATCCTCAACACTTATCTGGACATTCCCAAGTTCAAAATGTTGACGTTACAACAGCTTTTACCTCTGCTGAGCAAAGATCACTGGATGGTAACTTTAGATCTCAAGGAGGCTTACCTTCATGTGCCTATCAGACTAAGTTGCAGGAAGTATCTGCGTTTTCGAGCTGGGAATTCCCATTATCAGTTCTCTGCATTGCCCTTTGGCTTATCTACTGCGCCCAGAGTATTCACAAAGGTTCTGGCTCCAGTGATAGCTTACTTCAGGCTAAAAGGAATACAAATCTATCCTTACTTGGACGACTGCCTGATTCTGGCTCAAGAAAAGGAAGACCTTTACAGCATTTGGAATATGTGATAGCAGTGCTAAGATGCCTAGGGTATTCTGTGAACGAAATAAAGTCCAGTCTAGTACCCTCTCAAGACATGTGCTTTCTGGGTGTGAGACTGAATACAGCAACCCAGATGGCCTTTTAACCCCGGACAAACAAAAGAATCTTTCCATTTACTTCCATCAACTATCTCTTCAGTCCGGGCTGACTGCAAGGACAGTCCTTCAAGCCTTAGGGTTCATGGCATCTTGTATTCTGGTGCTTCCCAATGCCAAACTGCATATGAGGAAGCTGCAATGGTATCTCAAAATGTATGGACACAGCACTGCCAGGATTTGGACACTGTCATTCAAATAATACCTTGCATTCAAAAGGAATTTTTGTGGTGGGCTCAGGAATGTCACCTAAACAAGGGACTCTCTGTGACCCGGCCAGAGGCGAGTCAGATTCTAACGACAGATGCCTCAGACATAGCTTGGGGAGCTCATCTGAATGGAAAGTGGATACAAGACAAGTGGCCTGCCAGACTACAGCATCTACATATCAACATGAAGGAGATGTTAGCAGTCCAGTTTGCATTAATGGCTTTCAAGGAGTTACTTCTTCCAGGGCAGGTGTTGATTCTAACAGACAACACAACTGTCATGTGGTACATCAACAAACAACGGGGAACACATTCTTACCCGTTATGCAGGCAAGCAATGATTTTATGGGAGACTGCGCTCAGCTTGCAACTAACTCTTCAGGCAAGGTTTCTGCCGGAGCACAGAACTCCTTAGCAGATGTGTTAAGCAGACAAATCATGGATCCCCACGAGTGGAAACTGGATCTTCATGTATTTGAAATTGACAGTGTCATGGGGAACTCCAGACATAGATCTGTTCGCTTCTCCATTAAACCACCAGCTGCCAAAGTTTTGCACAAAAAGGTTTCATCACACAGCTTGGAAAGTGGATGCTCTTTCTTTCAGTTGGAAAAATCTTCATGTGTATGCCTTTCCACCTCTGCCTCTTCTCCCAAAGGTGCTCCTAAAGGTCAGACAAGACAAGCCAAGGATGATTTTAATAGCTCCAGATTGGCCTCGGCAACACTGGTACCCATTACTGAGGAGTCTGGTAAGGAAGCCTCCATGGCCTTTACCTTTGATTCCGCACCTGTTGTCTCAGAGGGACGGTCATCTACTCAATGTCAAGCTTCACTCTCTTCATCTAACAGCCTGGCATATTCTGTTTTGAAGCACAGCAGGTCTCAACTTCCTCAACAAGTTTTAAATGTGATTATGGAAGCCAGAAGACCTAGTACAAGGAAAGTGTACGCAGAAAAATGGAAGAGATTTTTATTTTGGAGTGCAGCAAAGAATTTGGAGATTTCTGAGCCTAATTTGAGTGTGGCTCTTCAATATCTTACTGAGTTATTGGACAAAGGTTTGTCTTTCTCTTCCATTAAGATTCATGCTGCAGCAATTTCAGCTCACTATGATTGTGACCCACCATTGTTTTCTCATCCTTTGTTCAAGCAATTTCTTAGAGGGGCAAAGAATATAAGACCCCCGTAGAGCTCCTACTCCTGCTTGGGATCTCAATTTTGTGTTGGAGAAACTTACTCTACAACCTTTTGAGCCTCGGCTACTGCTGAATTGAAATACTTGTCATGGAAGACTGCTTTTTTGTTGGCCATTATTTCTGCAAGAAGGGTTTCTGAATTGCAGGCCCTTATGGCGGTTGAGCCTTTTGATTTTCCATAAGGATAGGGTATCATTACGTACTAATCCTTCCTTTATGCCTAAGGTGGTTTCTAGTGTGGCTTTAAACCAAACTATTCATTTGCCTACTTTCTATCCAGATCCCCAAAATAAGGGGAAAAGATTTTGCACACTTTAGATGTACACAGGCAGTTCGTTATTATTTAAGCAGGACTAAGGATTTTAGGCAGTCTCAGCAGTTGTTTGTTTCTTTTGCTTTGAGTTCTCAGGGCAAGCCTGTGTCAAAGCAAACTATTTCTAAGTGGATTGGGTTTTGCATTGCATTTTGTTATTCCCATCATGGCAAGGAGATTCCAGCGGGATTAGGCCTCATTCCACTAGGGCTACTGCCACTTCAACAGCATTTCTAAGGGGTGGCAACTAAGGATATTTTGGAGGCAGCTACTTGGAGTTCAGTGCATACTTTCTCTAAGCATTACCACCTTCCTCTCTACTCTAAATCTAGGGCTGGTTTTGCCACAGCTATTTTGCAAGGCATGTTGACAGCTCCTGCTTCTTTATGATTTGCCAGCCTCCCTTACCTCTGCTTTGGGATTCTACCCAAGTGTTAGGACTGCAGCAATGTGGAATGAAGAACATAGTACAGTTTTGTACCTACCATAAATGTAGATGTTCGAGGATCCACATTGCTGCAGTCCAATTCCTCCCTCCTTCCCTCTGTGTTTAGGGGTGGTTGTGTGGGTGAGGTTATACTCTTGTAATTTTGTATATATTGTACATATATTTGGTGCAGGAGTGTTTGGTGTTTTTTGGTTTTGGCCTTATCTTTTTAGGGTCTTCTGACATCTGGGGCAAGAAAAGTCTGAGGATATGACGTCGGTCATGCGCATTTGTACCCTGACGTCCTGACGTCAGACTAATGCGCCTTGACCGACGTCAGCCATATACTTTGGTATTCGGGCCGACTGGGACAGCGGACTACCCAAGTGTTAGGACTGCAGCAATGTGGATCCTCGAACATCTACATTTATGGTAGGTACAAAACTGTACTTTATGGTGAGTACATAACTAAAAGTTTTACTCTCAATTGATAGATTAGTGTGACATCCTTTTGCTTTGAAATTCCAGTTATCTTGCATTAGGGTTAGTTTTATATGTTATCAATATTTTGTATAATTTTGAAATTAGATTTGTCCAATTATAATTGTCGTAAATAACTTCAGATATTAGACTTATCAAATTTGGACTAGTTTTCTAAGGAGAATTAGTAATTTTACTATTAAGATCCTTAAGATATACTCTCAATTGATAGATTAGTGTGACATCCTTTTGCTTTGAATATATATATATATATATATATATATATATATATATATATATATATATATATATGTATACCAGCTTCATGGTTGCACAACATTGAGGAAAAGCTCAACTTCTATGTTAGTTGAAAGTGATTTTCAGAGACGTATATTTTGATGAACTGCATTTCAGCAGATTAGCAGGCCGTCAAGAAATTCACTATGAGAGTGGAGCAAAGCAAGGCTTTAAGATGTGAATCTTACCATCTGTGTTGAGAACATGTAACTGATTAGTTATGATCAGAGAAACCAGATCGTAGTACTTCTTAATAAGGAGAGCTTTAGGTGCTCCAATGTACTACTATTTACACAGTAAAGGTGTGTAGGGGCATGAATTATTTTATAGCTTTGAAAGCTGTAAAACAATACTGCCACACAGACAGCATTCAGAAGCTAAATGTCCCTCTGATGAACAATTGGCTTTAAAATACATTAGACTCTTCAGTCTGCCACTTATGCTGCTATGATGCTGCTGCTTTGTTAAAGTATGGCTTCATGCCCTATGTTAAATGAAGATTCTGCAGTGCAAAGACTCTATCAGCAGTTATCGGTGTTTAATAACTGGCACAGGGATGTGTGTGGTCGTCTGAACTTCTGCTGCAATGTGTCCTTTGTGACATCAGTGATCTGAGTTTAGTAATAAGCTTACACTTATTTATTGTAACCACGTAATTAAACTAGACAGAGTTTTAATTTTAATTTTTAGTTATGATTCAGGGTAGCACTATGGTGATGTAACTTACTTATTAAATAATAGTATTTGCTATTATATGTACTTGATATTATAAAGAGTATGATACAAACATGAAAGTTCCTGGTTTATAATACACAGTAGTAGAGGCACTAAAAGTTTCCAAGTATACATAATTTAAATATTACTCAACTAACATACTGTATTTCAAAAAATGATATATGAGCATAGTATATTTTTCTGGAAGGGTAAGTAAAAGTAAGTGATAATAAATTTAAAACATCTGAAGGGGATATAAAAATGTTAAATAATATCAAATTGGTATTGTATAACCTCACCAATGATAGTACAAGAAATAATAGATACAAACGGTTTATTACCAGTAACAATAATAATAGTAATAATAATTATAAAGGTAATATTTTGATACCACTCAGCAGGTGAAATGTGTGTCATTATTTTATGTCAACAGTAATGGAAATGTTGGTTAGGTAAATATTTAGGTAAGTTACCTAAACTAGTGAGGAGAGGTAAACGAGAAGTAAAAGGTAAGCAAGTACTCTAATTATATGTACATTGATTATCAGACAAGAGAAGCATTAAAATACCAGCGCAGTCTTTGACTTTGCAGTTTGAAGCTCTGCTCTGCCACCACTTAACAGCACTTTTGGGTATTTCCTTACAGGGATGGCAAATTGCTGGTGATGGTTGTGTGGGTTGTGATAGATGAAGCAAGTACACGTCTGTTTTCCATGATACAATTAATGGTTTGCAATATGGAAGAGTGGAGGTCTGTAATAGAGGTAGGGGAAGAGAACTGGAGAATAAGGTTTCTGAGGGTAGCATTCAGGGTGAAAAAAAATTAGACAATAGTAGAAGGGAAGGGGTTAATTTCATAGAAAGTTCTTTGGATCTTAGGGTTCCAGTAGCTCTAGTTGTATTTGATGTAGCCTTATGCCAAATAAGTGGGTGTTTTTTTAATTATATCATACATGTTTGTTCCCCAAAATTAAAAAAAAAGCTTACATGATATTCTTTTACAATCTGGATAATGACATCAGATGTACTGACACTTGTGTATGTGTCTGTCTAGGCTATACCCAGTACTAAAATAGGACAGGGTGGAAACATTTTTCCTTTATTACATGTTTCACTGTATGAGTGATATTACCTTTCACCATGGTGTAAAAAAATGCCATATTTAAAGCCATGAAACAGATTAACATCACTAGTTATTAGTCATACAGTTTAGGAAACTATTGAGGAGCCTAGCTGAATTTCCCAGTTGCCCCAGAGCACTGTTTGGCTAAATCTATCATCCAATATGCAGATGACTCAACAATCATCTGCTCAGCCTTCTCCCCCTCCAAGCTCCTAGCAAAAACCCAACTAGCCTTCTCCAAAACAGAAACCTGGATGCAGTCTAACCATCTGGCACTAAATGCAAATAAAACCAAACTAATGTTTTTTTCCCCTACCAAAAACTCCATTGACAAATCCACATTCACCATACAGAGCCAAAATAACACCCTTCTTGAAATCATTCCCAACACCAAGCTTCTTGGCATCATTATTAATTAAGAACTAAAATTTGACACCCACATCCACTCCGCAGTCAAGAAAACCCACCAAAAGTTAGGTCTCCTCTACAGGCACAACCACTTCCTAAGCCCCTCTACCAGTCACACTCTTTGATCCACCTTCCTACTCCCCTACCTTATGTATGGTGCCATTCTTTTCACCAATCTCCATCTTGGCCTTCAGTCCAAACGTGAATCCTGCTACCACAAGGTCTCCAAATTTGCAACCAATTCAAAAAACTCATCCCACCACTGCCACTACCTCCTCACTCTCAACTGGCTTGAACTACCCAACTACGTCAGTTACCTACAACTCAACATTGCCCACAAGCTCATCTTTAAACCTGCCAACTGCCCAGCTCTCACTACTTCCTTAAAACCTTACATTCCCAACCACTCACTCAGATCCAAAAAACAAAATCTCCTTCAGGCCCACAAACCTGCACAATCTCCTGGCCATCTGCTGCTGTCCCACTCCTTAGGTAAACAGTGGAACTGTCTCCCCACACACCTACACAACCTTCCTAACCATACAAATTTCAAATCTCAGCTACTCTCTCATCTTTCTTCCAAATGGGAATGCCCTTGCCATGCTCCAACTTAAACCCCTCCCCCACTCATTCCACCTTGCACTGACTCATCCAACTACCTCTGCTATTACTTCATCCCACCAAAAACAATCCCTCTCCTACCAAAATCTAATTTTCTCTCTAATATCTATTGTACTATACTTTCCAATCTCAATTATACTATTACCCTCTCCATGCATAATATTTTAATAGCCTACTAATGGTTAGTAGCTATATATTTGAAATGTTAAACCAACAATTGAGTTTATAACAAAAATATTCAATTTATGTAAATGTTGAAATTTATGTATTGAATTATGTATTTTCATTTTTGTAACATTGTGACAAGCCAATTGCAAATATCACGGAGCTTATCTGTAAATGCTTAATTAGCTGTATGAACTATGTCCTTTTGTAACATGTGAAATGTAACTTGCAATTATTGTGGAGCTTTTCTCCCCAGGTCTCCACTGAAAACGGGCTCTTCTTGGCCCAGTGGACTTCCCTGTCTTCAAACTCAAGAGAGTAGCCTTAGGCAAATGGAGGCTGACAGAATCAGATCCCAGACTACAGGAAACAGTTTGTTTTTATTTCATAGCCATAATCCTCTGCACTAACTGGCAGACATAATGGCATTCTGTTTGGTAGCTTAATTATATGTCTATGATGTGCTGAGACAGAGATGTCATCTAGCTGAAACTTCAGCTATATCAAATCTTCTAGTATAATAGTAGCATGTAATCCACTAAGAAGAAGTAACTTTTTCTTTTTTGCCTTCAGTGACAGTTGGACCATCTACTTTGTGCTAATCCTCATTCTCTAGATCTGTCATGTCCACTTACCACCCCAGATTAGGGGATATCAGCCCCTTACTGGTGAAGCAGGTTAATGTCTTGTAGTAACGTAAGAGTTGAAGAGGAGGTTAGCATTCCCATGACATAATTAATGGATATTTTTTAAGTTACACCCTATTCTCCTGTGTGCTGAGAGATTGTTCTGGGTAGATATGCTGATGGGCATGATGAAAGCATCATCCTCATCTTCATAGTAACACATTCCACAGCTGTCCAGCCCAACTCATTTGCATATTGATGCCACTTCCACCATCTCCTGGTCTTCACCAGAAACTATGTCATTAGGCATGCCACTGCATGCCTCACATCCTCCCCTTGAGAGAGAGAGAGGGAGAGAGATAGAGACAGACAGATGGGGGCTGCTAGTCAAAAACTGGTCATTTGGGTTGTAGTCAAGGCTTTGTCTGTCTGTGCCATGGAGATGACTTAAGTGTTGTTAATGCACTATGTTAAGTTGTCAATCTCGCCTTCATTCTTGCTTGATGGGTTCGGAGCCGATCCCTCGGCTCCGACTCGGCACTTGCTAAGCTCGAGAGTCACTTTTACCAGCTCGAGGCAGCCCCATATCCCATGATGCAA
Source organism: Protopterus annectens (assembly GCF_019279795.1). Classification (NCBI taxonomy): domain Eukaryota; kingdom Metazoa; phylum Chordata; order Ceratodontiformes; family Protopteridae; genus Protopterus; species Protopterus annectens. The sequence continues at coordinate 82,512,434 of NC_056747.1, read as the reverse complement.
GGCGGTAAGTACCCAGATCTCGTTTGCCGCTTCGCTTAGGAGGTCCTCTTTTTACCAGCTCCTGGTAAGTCATTCACTTTTGTGAGATTTAAGCCCCTTTTTAGTAAAAAAACCTTTTATTGATAGTTTTAACCTTATTTTGTACATTTTCTGACAGAAAATCCCTGTCTCCTTAATTTTTTTTAGTCAAACTTTTCCCTATCCCATCCCCCCCCGTTAGGGTGTGTGTGTTGGTTTTATAGAATACCTTTTGGTATTTTATTTAAGTTAGTTTTTTGACTGGTGTGTGTGTGTGTGTGTGTTTAAGCACCATGTCAAAGGAGAGGGTCTCAGGTTTTAAGAAGTGTGACTCGTGCTGTCAGAAGATGTCTCTGACAGACGGTCACACTTCTTGCCTGTATTGTCTGGGCCCTCTTCACCTGCAGGACTCCTGTGCTATTTGTCATTCCTTCAGCCAGAGAGTCCTGCAGGAAAGACGTATAAACTGATCCTTAGGGGCCTTCTTAAGCCGGAGGGCTCTCCGGCTAAGTCGGCTCCATCCAAATCAGTTAAACCTTCCAAGGCCCAGGCTTCTGTACCTAAGCCTGCGGCCTCGGCTCCGACTGCATTGAGTCGAGATCGCCCGCTGGAGCCGATTCGGGCTTAACAAAGCCTTCGGCACCGATGGCTATCGGTGCCGAACCTGTATTGACCACTTCGATGTCGGCTTCGATCGGTTCCGACACCCATGTGGCACAGGCATCGGTGTCGGCTCCGATCGGCTCCGACACCGTTACTTTGGTGGCTGTATCGGCTCCGGCTGGAGCCGATACATCGAGCTTCCTGTCGGCTCCGAGGTCGGCTCCGACAGGATCTATAGTATCGGCTCCGGTGGCTCATTCCAGGGAGAGGTCGGGGGGTCCTTTCTTGGGGCCGATACTTTTCGCTCCGGCTTCACCTCTTCTATCGGAACGGAGCCATCGGAGCCGATCTTCAAGGTCATCCAGGTTGTCAGATCATGACCTAGAGAGAGTGGTCAGTAGATTACTTAAGTCACAGGTACTGGCCCAAATGTTACACAGTCCGTCTCAACAGACGACTGTTGGTCCACACCCCGTTACAGTTCCTCCTTCAACTCTACCCCAGAGCTTGGAGTTGGAGTCTTCGGAATGGTTACTGCTACGGCTGGAGGACGGATACCCCTTCTGTTCCTTCAGCCTCTACTCTTATCTCCTCTTGAGACCTTCCTTAGAGGGATTCGTGGTCGGGCTTCCATGGTCTCCTCCGAGGGGTGAGTGGCATCGGACCCTTGTCCGAACCCGCTCTTCCCCTTGGAGCCTCGGCCTTGGTGAGCTCGGCTCCGACATCTGCCTCGGAGACTTCCCTTTCGGTGGCCCCTGGAGTTCCTAGCTCTTCGGAGCGGGTTCTCTCGGACCTGCCTGGGAGGGGAGCTTTCGAGGTGATGAAGAGTGTTCTGGCCACTGGTATCAGTCAGCAGTCTGTTCCCGTAGCTCCTCCCTCTATAGTACCTGTTGACATCTCTGCCACTTCTCTTGCTACAGGACCCAGAGATCCTCCGCCTCAGGTTTCCCCATTGGGAATTTCCCCTCTTCCGAGGATTCTCCTGATGTTTCGGGAGATCCTCGTGAGGAAGAGGACTTGTAAGAGGAAGCATGTAGACTCCCCGAGTCTGTCACTCGGATACTGACTTTGATGAGTCAGAGGGATCCCTAGATCCTCTCTGAGGATGTCTCCTTCTCAGACATCCTAGAACTTCTGAAACAGAGGGAAACTGGCCCACCAACAATCCCTCTGAGGATGAGTCAGTATACCTAGAGGCGTTTGGATCTCGGCCCTCCACCTCCTGGGTGTCTCCGCCTTCGACCCCTTATGCAGGTTATTGCACGAAGGCGTGGGCAGCTCCTGACTCTGTAGAGCCAGTCCCTAGGAGGCCTTCAAAATTTATCACTGCCCCGGTGACAAACAATTCCTTACTAAGGGTGTCCCGCTGATGCCATGGTGGTGGCTGCGGCCACCAAAAGGAACTTGCAGATCCTTCCGTGCCCGTCCATCCTCCTAATAAGGACTCTAGGACCATGGATAGGTACGGTAAGCGGATGTTTTCCTCAGCGACCTTTGCTATGCTCGCTGAATTACCTATGTCACTTCACCAGACTCCAGAGGGATATCCTGAAGGAGCTGGGAGAAGTAGTTCAGGATCCTACAGCTGCAGGGGCTCAAGAAAAAATTGCTTCGCAGCTAGGAACCCTCAATTCCATTGCAAACTCCTCCATGCGGCTAATATCTTATGCTGCGGATGGAGCAGTAGAGCCGCAGGTACAGGTGTGGCTCTTAGACGCCAAGCCTGGATGCGGCTATGTGATTTTGCGGATCCCTTTAAGGCATCCTTTACAAATTCTCCCTTTGATGGGTCAGCTTTGTTTGGCCCTCAGGTAAAGGAAACCTTGACCAGGTGCGAGCAGGACGGCAAGACTCTTTCTGCTGTTGGAGTCCGTTTTCCACCCTTCTAGACCTTATCCCAAAGGACAGAAGGGCGGAAGATGTGGTTCCAGAAATCCCAAGGAGTCACGCCGATTCACGTGGTCAGTTTACCCCTAGAGGCAGAGGGGTAACAACAACAGACGCTCTAGAGGCAGAGGGGGTCCGAAGAACCAGGGAAGCAGGGAGCCTCTCTCTGACAAGCCCTTTCAGCATCCCTGAGGTGTTGCCCGGCTGTCCCTCCTTGGAGGCAGTCGGGGGAAGATTATCACTGTACCCAGAAGCCTGGCATTCCCTCACTCAAGACAGATGGGTACAGTCGATCATATCCAAGGGTTACATAATTCCTTTCGAGGAAAGTCCCTTCCCCTCAAGTTCCCTTCCAGATGTACCACCCGGTCTAAGGGACATTGCAGAGTCAGAAATCTCAAAACTACTGCAAAAAAGAGCCATTCAGCCAGTTACAATAGACCATTCAGAGCCCGGAATTTACTCAAGGTTCTTTTTGGTCCCCAAAAAGACGGGAGACTGGAGACCAGTATTGGATCTCAGCAGACTCAACAAGTCTGTCAGGAAGACAAGATTCCGAATGGTCACTCTTCAGTCAATTCTGCCCTTCTTACAGAAGGACAACTGGATGTGCTCAATAGATCTTCAGGATGCGTACTATCACATCAAAATTCACAGACGCTCCAGGAGATTTCTCCACTTTCGGCTGGGGTCCAGTCATTTCCAGTTCAGAGCCCTGCCCTTTGGTCTCACTACAGCCCCCAGAGTGTTCACCAAATGCATGGCAGTGGTCACGGCTCACCTGAGACGTTAAGGATTCCAGGTGTTTCCGTATCTCGACGACTGGCTCCTGTCAGCCTCCACCAGGCATCAGCTTATACAAGCCAGGGATTACACAATAGACCTTTGTTCTCATTTGGGCATCTCAATCAACTTCGAAAAGTCATCCTTATCGCCCTGCCAGTCTATTACCTTCATAGGCGCAAACTTAAACACTGTTCGGATGTCAGCTACCCTTACAGAACAAAGAGTTTCAGACATTCAGACTCATGTCAGGATCATTCTGGCCAGCAAGAAAATACAGGCCAGAATGGTTCTAAAGGTATTAGGTCTCATGGCTGCGGCCATTACTCTTCTTCCCTTGGCTCGATTCTACATGCGCCTTCTTCAGTGGATGCTGTTCACACAGTGGTCATACCAGCAACTTCCAATGCGTCACCAGATTCTGGTGACACAGACATGCAAAGAGCATCTTGCTTGGTGGATCACATCGTCTCAGATTCACCAAGGCAGGTACTTTGTACCCCCATCCCCGATAGCCACTGTCACCACGGATGCCTCCCTGATCGGGTGGGGGGGGTCATTATCAGGGCAGGATGGTTCATGGGACGTGGCAGCCGTTCGAGTACCATCTGCACATAAATGTCCTGGAGATGAGAGCAGTGCTTTTAACGTTGCAAGCCCTCAACGACTTTCTTCCCGTAGGGACAATTGCAGTCCACACAGACAACATGTCTGTAGTTTGGTATATCAACAAACAGGGCGGAACCAAGTCCTACCCCTTGTGTCGAGAAGCGCTCAGACTTTGGCAATGGGCGATCTCCTCTCATCGGTTTCTGGTAGCAATGCATATCCCTGGGAAAACCAACATTATAGCGGACAGATTGAGCAGAGCTATCCTCATGCCTCACGAGTGGTCTCTCAAGCAATCTATAGCGGAAGAGATTTTTCTGGAATGGGGTCGTCCATGTTGCGATCTTTTGCTACTCCCCAAAACAGCAAATGTCCAGACTTCTTCAGCCTCTTCCCTCTATCAGGCCATCCCCCCAGAGACGCTCTGACCCAGGATTGGCCCCAGGGACTTCTTTATGCCTTCCCCATTTCCTCTGATCCCTCAGGTGATCCAGAAAGCTACCGCTTTGAGAGCCAAATTGATTCTCATTGCCCCTTACTGGCCTCGACAAGTTTGGTTCCGTTCCTCCATCATCACCTTTTGGTGCAGCCGTGGCATCTGGACCCAGTGCCAGATCTTCTGATTCACCAATCGGGTCAGCTGCACCGGTCAATCCCTTCTCTCAACCTCACAGCATGGTTGCTCCACTTCCTTCCTTAGCCAGGCTTCCTTTGATCTCTAACCCAGTTAGAGACATCATAGTAGCTTCGCTAAAATCCTCTACCAGGAGGATTTACACAAGCAAATGGAAACGTTTCTCTTATTGGGCTAAGGCCCAAAATATTGATCCTTTTACTGCCCCTGTTCAGGCAGTTCTGGACTTCTTAGCAGAGATTTTTCATGCAGGCTCCTCTTCTTCCACAGTCAGAGTTCAATTGGCTGCTATTTCCAATTTTCATGTCGGGATAGCAGATCATAATATTATGTCCCATAGGCTCTGCAGGGCCTTCTTGAAAGGAATTTTCCTACTAAAACCTCCAATCAGGAATCCTCCTCCTCAGTGGGATCTAAATTTAGTGCTGCCATCCTTGATTCTTCCCCCCTTCGAGCCAGCTGTTTCTTGTTCCTTGAAATATCTTTCTTGGAAAACTTTATTCCTAGTGGCTATTACATCTGCCAGGAGGGTGTCTGAACTTCATGCTCTTTCGGTTCGACCCCCCTATTTAGTTTTTCACAAAGACAGAGTATCTTTGAGAACTAATCCAACCTTTTTACCTAAGGTCGCTTCAAAGAACAATCTGAATCAATCCATTGATCTCCTGTATTTTTCCTAACTATTCAGACAGAGCTGAACAAAAGCTACATTATCTTGATGTCCACCGTCAACTTAGATATTATTTGGACAGAACAAAAAAATTTAGAAAATCTGATCAACTTTTTGTCTCCTATGCGGATAATAAAAAAGGCCTTCCTGTTTCTAAAGTGACCTTGTCCAGATGGCTTTCTTCGGTCATCTCTGAAATTTATACTCAGGGGAAAACAGCTGTGCTCAAAACCTAAAGCACATTCAACTAGGAGCTTAGCTACTTCTACAGCTTTTGAAGCTAGACTTCCTTTGGACACTATTTGTGCAGCGGCCACTTGGGCTACTCCTCACACTTTTGTTTCCCATTACAAATTGGACTTGGCCTCCAGGGACAGAGCCAGTTTTGGCTCTACAGTCCTCAAGAGTTTGTTCCATTGAGCCACCCAGGATAGAGGTGCTAGGGACGCGGTCCCATCAAGCAAGAATGAAGGCGAGATTGACAACTTAACATTAAGAAGTTATGTACCTACCATAACGTTCCATGTTAGTTGTCTTCTCGCCTTCTTTCTTGACCCTCCCTCCTTCCCCCTGGCCTGGACAGACCTTGTATAAGAAACTGTTATGCTAAAGACCATTCAGACCTGGTCCTTTTTCCATCTGTAAGTTTCTTTCTTCCTTTGGGAAGTATTTTATGCTTGGTGCTATTGCCCTCTGTCAGCAAACGAGATCTGGGTACTTACCGCCTTGCATCATGGGATATGGGGCTGCCTCGAGCTGGTAAAAGTGACTCTCGAGCTTAGCAAGTGCCGAGTCGGAGCCGAGGGATCGGCTCCGAACCCATCAAGCAAGAAAGAAGGCGAGAGAAGACAACTAACATGGAACGTTATGGTAGGTACATAACTTCTTATTATGTGCCATATGAAGAAAAAGTAAAATATTGTAGTTTAACAAAAAGAAAAATTCATGTATTATGAAGCATTTTGACTGTGCCTGCATCAGTCATAATGGGACATATTACATTACAATTTATTGACAGCAGAAGGAGACAATAAGCCTATGTAATCTGCCCTTTAATAGCTTTTAACATGCTAAATCCCCTTCACCCATCTTTTCCTTCACTCCTTCTTCACCTATCCCATTTCCTCTTGAATTATTCAATAGATTCCATGGCCACTACGCATTATGGTAGCCCAGTCCATGGGCCCACACTCCTTTCTGTGAAGTACTGTCACATATTCATAAAGTAATTATTCCATGCAGTCTGCTCCATGCAGCCCTCACCCCCTTGCTCAGGATGACCCCTTCACATCTCCCTGATATAATCTTATGTATCCGTATCATATCTCCACATCTCTTGTGGTGTCTAGTGAGAAAAAGAGAAGAGTTCCAGCTTTTGTACTCCTGTGATCATATCCTTTCCCTTTCATCTTTCACACACCCTTCTTGCAGATTTGTATGGAATCCTTTCAGTGGCCTGATGTCCCTCTGATTGCATGACTCCAAAAATGTAGACAGTACTCAAGGTATGGCCTGACCTTGTCCCAGTAGACTAGAAGCATTATATGTTCATCATATTGATTGCTGCTGCAGTAGTCTCAGCTGTATGGGTTATATCCTGCCAAGAATATGATAGCCACCCACTTCTAAAGCTTCAGGGCACCATCCACATTCCCAAACCATGAGTCAACATGAACTGAGCTGGCTGAAAAGACAGGCTTGAGTGCCACTCCCTTACAAGCTTTCCTGCTGTTGAAGAGAGTGATCCTGTGCAGGCTATCAAGGATCGACAGTTGGCTTGTGTTGTTCATTTGCTGGGCAGATAAGTTCCCTTTGAGGAAAACCTTTTACATTTAAAATATTGTTTTATTGTACTTTCCTGTTCAGGAATTTTTTTTAAGCTAGGAGTTTGTGTTTTAATGGACTGCCATGAATCTTAACTATACTTTTAAAAGGGAGTGCACTTTTTTCCTGTCAGTTTAAAAGTTGTTTAAAGTAATTAGAAAACATTTTTCTGTGGAGAAATTGTTTATTTTACTTCTTGGGGTTGACAAAAGTGTTTCAAAGTGTTTTTTTTACTGTGTTTTGTGTGAAAAAAGTGACTTTTAAAGACTTGCTTCTTTTTCCCCCAGGAAAGAGGCACCATTTTTGAACAAACTACTGGTCCCATGGCCTGTCCTTCTCCCAGCCACAAAAAGAAAAAGTTAAGCAAACAGCCTTTGCCACTACAGCAGGCTACCAGTTTGTCTCAGCCACAAGTGGGTGTCTCTGCTGTGGCCATAGCTTATTTCTCAGCTCATTATTTTTCCCCTGGATCCCAGTAGCATAGCACCTACAGCCACTATAAACCAGGGGTTAGCCACATCCTCTGTGGCTTTTGGGGTCCCCTCATTAGGTAAGGGAGATTCACTCTTGTTGGTCGTGGAAGAGGGAACAGGGAAGACTTTTCTGTTTGGTCAGAATGTTGTGCACATCCCTGGGGAAGATGCTTCTTCTGCCATTAATAATACTTTTGGACACACTTTTCTTATCAAAAAGAAATAGGACATTAAACATGCATCTACTCCTCCTTAAATTTCTTTAGGAGTAGTTTACTGAGTCTGGTTCAGGGCTTAATTCAGGCTATTGATCCTTCTTATAAAGTGTTTTCTAGTAAAATAATAAAGAGGAATACTTCTTCTCTTGAAGATATTTAAGATTCTGAACCTGGACAGGTAGATGAAAGGACAAATACAGGATTTTGGGTCTCATGTCATCTATGATTCTCATGATATCCCTTGCAAGACTCCTCATGAGAAGGACACAATGGTACCTGAAGTCAGTTTGGTCCCAGCACCAACATCCTTTGTCTTTCCAAAAGTAAGTGATGGGATTTGTCAGGAGAGAAATCACTTGGTGGAGACAGTAAATTTCCTTAAACCCAGGTCTCCCATTTCTCCCTTCATGCTCCAAAACAGTCAGTCACCATAGACGCCTTGAACTTTGCTTGGGTGCAGTTTCAGGAGGGATAAATGTTCAAGGTATATGGGACACCAAGGACAGATGCAAGCAAGTATACAAAAAATAAATACTTGCCCTGATCAAGGTCCTTAACTCTCTAAATTATCTTTGGCCCCCTGAACCTCTGCAGGTTGTTATAGACAAGACCACAGTAATGTGGTACATCAACAAACAAGGAGGAACCAGGCTGTACCTCTTTTGCAGATTAGCCATATTAGCTTGGGATATAGCTTCATAGCACAGTCTCAACTTACAGGCATCCTACATCCGGTCAGAGCTAACTGTGGTGGCTGACAAGCAGGTTTAGGCATACCCTCGCAAATGGAAATTAAATCTGGTGGGGGGGTGTGATCCATCTGTAGGGAGTTTCTCAAGCAGAGCTGTTTGCCTTTTCTCTGAACAATCAGCTGCCAAGATTTTGCTCCAGGATTTCATGCAAATAGACTTGGAAGACAGATGTCTTTTCTTTTTCCTTGACAGGAATGTGCCTGTATGCTTTTCCTCTGAAGATTCAGAGGGAATCCCCTATGATCATTGTGGTGACTCCCTTCTGGCCTGGGCAGCAGTGGTTCTCCCTTCTTTTGGAAATGGCTATAGGCAGTTACGACAAGCTTCCTCACAGACTGGATCTACTCACACAGGACCAGGGGTATTTGATACACCCCGACCCCAAGCAACATCATCTGACTGTCTGGTGTTAATAGACACCTGTTTACTTACTAATAGAAGCAAAAATCATATGTTAGCAAATGGAAAAGATATACTGGTTAGTTGTTCTCTGGTTTTACAATATTTGTATGAGTTACTATCCTGTGGTCTTTCTTACTCCTCCATCAAGGTTCATTTATTGGCCATTTTGGCATGCCTGCCCATGGATCCTACTCTTTCAATGCATTCTCACGTCAATCTGTTTTTGAAAGTGGTTTTGCATAAGAGGCCTTCAAAAAACACAGGCTTCTCATTGGGATCTTAATTTTGTGTTGCAGAAGCTAATACTTGCTCCATTTGAACCAACTAATCTGGCTGACTTGAGGTTCTTAACATGGAAAACTGTTTTACTGATTGCTTTGACCTCTGGAAGATTATCTGAGTTACAAGCTCTTAGGGTGAGTCACCCTACCTCATTTTCCACAGTAGCAAGCTTTCTGTGAGAACTAATCTTTTTCTTTATACCTAAAGTTGTATCTGGATTTACTTTAAGACAAACTGGCCATCTCACTCTTTTCTTTCTGGATCCTAAAAATGAGGGAGAAAGGATACACCTTACATTGAATGCACACAGACAACTTGGATACTATCTTGACAGAACTAAATCTGTCAGATCTTCACATCAATTGTTCATTTCTTGTGAAGGTAAGGAGAGACATGTGGTAAAACAAACAATTTCCAAATGGTTGCCTCATGCTATTGCCTTTTGTTATACCCACCACATCAAAACTATTCCAGGCAGGGTCAAGACCCACTCAACCAGGGCCTTGGCTTCATCTGTAGGTTTTTGGAAAGGATTTGATTCTTGAAGTATTCTAGAAGCAACAACGTGATCCTTTATATATCTATATGTTTAAAGGCATTAAAAGCATAATTCTTTCCCACAAGGGCCAACTCCCAAATGTTTTCACTGAGAATTTTGTCATTGTAAAATGCAAGCAAATTTAAACTAGCCTAATTTGTGCCTGCCTGTGCTGGAAATTGACTTTAACATCCCCCCTCCAAAAGAGTAGTCCTTGCAGTCTAAAGACCACTTACTAAGTTGGCCACCATCCTTTCTTGTTACCAATAGCTTACACTGAATATTCCGGTTATTTTGTCTTCCTAGCTGCTGTGTTTCTGCATTCAGGAAATGAAAGAAATTTTGATCTGCTTTATATCTCTCTGTTAATTGCTTTGTACTAGCTATAAACTGATTACTGTTGATTATAATTTGACCTGAGGATGTGAGGGTCACTGTAGTGGAATGCATTGCTAAATGTCCCCTCAGTATTGTCTCCTCTTTCACTTAGTCACCAATTTCCTTCACAGTGCATGTATGTGTTATATGTTATTACATTTCTCTTTGTTCTAAGACTATGTAGAACAATGAATAGGCCTTGGTAGTATGTTGTATATCAATTTCATTCAGATTGGATAAGCTTTATGTATGTTGAGTCTGTGCCCTTTAACAAGTGTGTAATGTTAGTTGCTAATATTTTGGTATATAGAACACAAATGTTCTCCAGGAAGGGCTGACACAGGCAAACAACTGGTGTCAGAGCCATGGACTGAAACTAGATGCCAAGAAATGCATAATAGTATCCTTCAAGAAGTCATCCACCCTTGGTAACTATCATATTAACAACACCCCCGTAAGAGTTGACCCAGTAGTCAGGGACTTCGGGGCACACATAGACAGTAATATAGCATCTGATATTGTTAATCCTCGTTTATTCCTTACGTATGGGTATCGGTTCCGAGCTCGGAACCAAGCCGGCCGTTTTCCAAGCTCGCATCAGCTTCAAACTCTCGAGCTAAACTCTTACCCACAATTCCCCTCTCCCTGTTACCTCAGATTTAATTTGCCACGTTGCCATCCGGTCGTATCAAGCTACTTCGCTTGAGCTAAGTACAATCAATTGTTGTTTAATTGCTTTACAAATTACTTTTCTGTCAGAAAAGTTAATATTTTATTGTCTCTTGCCCTATCGCACCAAGCATTCATAATTTCAAGTTTTCTTCTCTGTCCTTTACTTCCCCTTTTTACCATGAGGTAATTTCTCCTTACCATCGTTGGTAATCCCTTTCCTTTCTTTTTCATACCTTCGGGTACTCTCTTGTACCATTGTTGGTACTTCTCTTTTTGTTAATATGGCAGATAAAAAGGGCAGTCGAGACACAAACTGCCTACTTCTGATGCACACTCTTTATGTGTTTATTGTTTGGGAGCTTCCCATTTATCTGTTGAACCACCTTGTACTTTATGTGAAAACTTTTCTAATAGAACTTTGTTAGAAAGGAAAAACAAGCTGATACTGAAGGGACTTTTAAAATATCCCTTTTCAGAGGCTATTTCAGGGTCAGAGGTCTCAACCCCTCCTAAAGCCCATAAGAAAATGCATGTTTCTACTAAGGCTAAATCCTTGCCTTCGTCCCCGGCTGGGGACTCTTAACAACCAAAATCTAAAAAGGCTAAAATTTCAGCTCCGGAGCTCTCTCAGTCAGCCCCAGTGCTTTCGGTGCCCAGACCTTTGGCACCGAAGCCTTTGGCTCCATTAGTGATTTCGGCTCCATCCTCTCCTGCAGCCTTCTATATATTGGCACCAAGGGGCTCCTTGGTTCAGACCTTTACCACTACTGGCACCGACCGTTCAGTCGGCGCAGACCTTGTCCGCGTTGACTCCGAGATCTTCCTCGGAACCGAGGCCTTTATTACTGACTTCAGTTTTGTCGGTTCCAGTCTCGGCACCGAAAACCACTTCAGCACTGATCCCTGTGTCGGTGCAGACAATGACATCGGAACCGATGACTTCTTCAGTGCAGACTACAGTAGTTCAGTCTTTCTTGGCACCATTGTCCTCGATGTGATCAGATGAGATGGGCACCGAGTCTGCCTCTTTTGTGGACAGGCCTGTTTCTCCTTCAGTTTCAGTGAGGTCCACTAGAAGTCTTTCTGAACATGATGTGTTGCATCTTGTGGACCAGGCATTCTTGGCCAGAGGCATTCCACCCCCCAGGAACTATCCTGATCACCCATCTCCAAAGACACCTTCTTATTCTCCTCCTTCATTGCCTTTGAAGTCCATGGATATAGTACAGTCTTCCCCTTCTGCGGTTCCCTTTATGGATCTCACTAAGGAACCGCAGTTACCTTTGTGGCAGGAAAGTTTTGCTACGACTCAGGATGTCAGCTGTGATACACATAGCTTGCTGCTCCACAGCCATCCAGGGAATCCAAGTCAGCAGGCTGAAATACTTAGGGGAGGAGTGCCCCCTGGTCCTCGACATACACTCCTCTCCAGGTGGACCAGCTTTCCAACTGATGGAGAAGGCTTTCGCTGCTGCTGGCGATAGTGGACTGTCTATACCTCCGCCCACCTCTGGTACACTGGTTTCACAAGTCGCACCTAGCGGACACCGGGTGCAAGGGCCTCAGGACATATTCCCTCAGGAATCCCCTTTTCCATTGTCTTCCCCAGCTTCTCCCTCTGAGGAGGTCCACCGGAGACGTTCATGTAAGATGAAGCACATGGACTCCACAGAGGAGTCTCTCACTGAAGACACAGATTTCAATGAGGGAGAAAGATCCCCTCGGTCACCCTCTGAGGTATCCTTTGGCGATATCCGTGAAATCCTGAAACAGAAAGGTGACTGGCAGCCCTCTAATCCGACCCCTGAGGAATCTGTGTTTCTGCAGGCTTTTCACGCCTGGCTCCCTACCTCCTGGGTTACTCCACCTGCCGATGAACTTGTCAAGTTCATCGTGCAGCATGCTTGGAAGGCCCCTGATACTGTTGAAGCTATTCCCCAGAGGCCTGATAAGATCTAGTCCCCTCCTGCTTCAGATCCCCATTGGTCCAAGGGTCTTTCTGTAGATGCTTTGGTGGTGGCAGCCGCAACAAAAAAAGGATCTGGCAGAAGAAGAAAGCCAGACTGTCCATCCACCTAACAGAGTGTCCCAGGCCCTGGACAGAATAGGGAAGCACACCTTTGCTTCAGCGACCTTTGCTATCAGGTCCCTGAATTATATGGCACATTTTACCAGGCTTCAAAGGGATGCTCTTTGAAACCTTGGCTGGTGCAGTGTGTGATGAGGTCCGTGACAAAGTGGCCTCTGAGCTGGCCACCATTGAGTCTATATCTAACTCCTCTATGCGATTGATATCTCACTCATCAGAAGGAGCAGCTAGAGCGGTGGGTTCAGCTCCGGTCTTGAGACGGCACGCCTGGATGCGCTTGTGCAACTTCGCGGAACCTTTTAAGTCTTCTTTTCTTAATGCTCCCATTGAGCCCTCCTCGTTGTTTGGGCCCAAAGTTAAAAGTACACTGGCCAGATGTGAACAAGACGGTAAGACCCTTTCTGCCATAGGTGTCCATTATTCTTCCCCTCAATGTGCTTTCTCCTGAAACCAAAAGAGTGGGAAGATATGGTTCAAGAAATCTCTGGGTCCTTTCCGTGACACACAGGCCGAGTTCTCCCCCAGAGGCAGAGGGGGAAACTCTCAGGGAAGATGCTCCTTTTGGGGCAGAGAGGGTCCACGTAAACAGGGTTCCAGGGATTCTTTCCCTGGTCAATCCTGCCAGCACTCCTGAAGAGTGGCCCAACTCCTTTCCTCTGGAGGTGGTTGGGGGACGTTTCTCCTTGTACCCTTCTGCCTGGCTAACCATCACCACCGATTCTTGAGTACAAAGGATCATAACCAGAGGTTATCATATCCCCTTTGATTTTTGTCCCATCCCATCAAAAAATCTTCCCGACGTTCCACCCAGTCAAAGGGAAGAAGCAGCACTACAGATAGAAAAGCTGCTAAGAAAAAGAGTCATCCAAATAGTCCCTTCAGACCAGATAGGATCCAGATTCTACTCAAGACTATTTTTGGTGCCAAAGAAAACCAGGGACTGGAGACCAATTTTGGACCTCAGTGTATTGAACAAGTTTGTGAGAGTACAAAAATTCCGGATGGTCACTATACAGTCTATCCTCCCGCTTTTGGAAAAAGACGATTGGATGTGCTCTATAGCTCTTCAAGATGCGTACTACCACATAAAGGTGGACAGGCCATCAAGAAGATTTCTGCACTTCCGCGTGGGAGCCAGTCACTACCAGTTCAGAGTGCTGCCCTTCAGACTCTCTACAGCCCCCAGAGTGCTCACAAAGTGCATGCCAGTTGTCACAGCTCACTTGCGACTTTAAGGATTCCTGGTGTTTCTGTACCTAGACGACTGGCTCATTTCCACCCTCACCAGACATCTACTGGAAAAAGCCCTGGCATACTCTCTCCTCGCTGCTCAAAGGCTAGGCATAACCATAAACTGGCAGAAATCCAATCTCACCCCATCTCAGTCGACAGAATTCATAGGGGTTATCTTGGACACAAAAAACTGCAGAGCGGCTGTTCCAGAGCACAGAATTTTAAGGATAAAGCAACAACTAATTCCAATCCTTTCAAAGGAAAAATCCACAGCTCACTCAGTTCTACAGCTGTTGGGTTCCATGGCAGCCTCCATCACCATTGTTCCCCTGGCCAGGTTTCACATGAGGCTTCTACAATGGTTACTGCTCACCCAATGGTATCCTTTTCAGCATCCTCTTTTCAGCCATGATTCGAGTAACCCACAGGTGCAAACAGGATTTAAATTGGTGGATGACACAAAATCTCTTTCAATGGTCTCGCCCTTTTTCCCCCCAGCAACCCAAGGCCACAGTGACCACGGATGCCTCCCTGATGGGGTGGTGGGGTTATGTCAGGGACAGACAGTCCAAGACACTTGGTCCCAACCGGAGGCCCATCTGCATATAAATGTTCTAGAGCTGAGGGCGGTGCTTCTGGCATTGCAAGCATTCCATCCCCTGCTGCCATCTGGGACAATTCCGATTCAATCAGACAACATGGCAGTGGTCTGGTACATCAACAAGCAAGGTGGAACCAAATCTTACCCCTTTGTCGAGAGGCCATGAGGATATGGCAGTGGGCGATGGCTACCAACCGTTTTCTTCTAGCAACGCACATTCCTGGGAGTTCCAACATGATAGAAGACAGACTCAGCAGGTGCATTCTACAACCACACGAGTGGTCCCTGAATCCCTTGATAGCGGCGGAGATATTCCACTGCTGGGGCCATCCTTGCTGCGACCTCTTTGCATCCCCAGCCAATTGCAAATGCAGCAACTACTTCGCCCTGATTCCCCCTCTGGGACAGTCACCCAGGGACGCTGTAGTCTACGATTGGCCCTCGGGTCTTCTCTATGCTTTTCTGCCCTTTCCTCTCATTCCCCAGTTTCTGAAGAAAGCCCGGCGGTTGAAGAGCAAGGTAATCCTCATAGCACCCTATTGGCCATGACAGATTTGGTTCCCATTTCTTTGGCCTCACCTACTAGATCAATCATGGATCCTCCATCCAATCCCGGAGTTGATCTCACACCCCCATAACCTGATTCATCCCAACCTGAACAGCTTGAAGCTAATGGCTTGGCTACTCCAATTCCCTTGATTGCCAGGCAGAATGATCTTTCTTTACCAGTACGTGATATTCTCATTGCTTCTCATAAGTCCTCCACTAGAATTACTTATCTGAGCAAGTGGAAAAGATTTACCTGTTGGCTGAAAGATAAACAAGTAGCCCCCTTTTCAGCACCAGTGTCGATAATACTAGACTATCTGGCCGACCTGTTTCAATCAGGTCTATCGGCCTCTACCATTAGAGTTCATTTGGCTGCAATTTCTAATTTTCATGAGGGTGTCCAAATTCCTCTCTTATGTCCCATAAATTGTGCAAGACCTTCTTAAAAGGTGTGAATCATCTGAAGCCACCTTTTAGAGAACCTATTCATCCATGGGATTTATCATTAGTTCTGCAAGCTCTGATAACGGCACCTTTTGAACCAGCCTCTTCTTGCGACCTCAAGTATTTGTCGTGGAAAACCTTGTTTTTGGTCGCTATTACTTCTGCCAGACGTATTTCTGAACTTCAAGCTTTATGTATCAAGAGTCCATACTTGATTTTTCATAGAGATAGAGTGTCTCTGAGAACTAATCCATAATTTCTGCCTAAAGTGATCTCTGAAATGTCCATTAATCAAGCCATTGAATTACCAGTTTTTTTTCCCAACCATTCAAACAGAGGAGAATATTGCCTACATACCCTTGACATTCACAGGCAAATCTGTTTTTACCTAAACAGGGCTAAACCTTTTCGTAAATTTGACCAGTTATTTTTGGCCTTTTCTGGACCTAGATTAGGATCAGCTGTTGCTAAGGTCACATTATCTAGATGGTTGAAGGACTGTGTGACCTTTATTTACACACAACTTAATATTTCGTTGCCTACTACCATGAAAGCTCATTCAACAAGGTCGGTGGCAACTTCTGCTGCCTTCCATGCCAGAGCTTCTTTACATGACATCTGTGCAGCTGCAAATTGGGCTACGCCTCATACTTTCATCAATCATTACAAATTGGATTTGGCCTCCAGGGGAAGAGCATCTTTTGGTTCTGTGGTGCTCAGGAATGTCCTTCCATGAGAGCCTCCCAGGAATAGAGGTAGCTGGGGACTCTGTCCCATATGTAAGGAATGAACGAGGATTAATATCAGATAAAGAAGTTATGTCTTACCATAACGTTCCATCTGTATTGTTGATCCTCGTTCAGTCATTATGACCCTCCCTTCTTCCCCCCCCCCGTGGTTTCTAGTGGATCTCACCATCCAGTTCTCTTAGGTTATTTGACCAGAGGTAGCCTCTACCTTCTTTCACTTGCAAACTCAATCTGAGGTAACACGGAGAGGGGAATTGTGGGTAAGAGTTTATTTCGAGAGTTTGAAGCTGATGCGAGCTTGGACGGAACCGATACCCATACATAATGACTGAATGAGGATCAACAATACAGATGGAACATTATGGTAAGACATAACTTCTTTTTTTGGCCATCATGAGTCTACAGTAGTGAGGAAATCATTCTATGTTGTGCAACTTATAAACAAAGGTATGGCATCTAGGTCCAAGGAAGTCGCTGTTCCATTGTGTTCGGCGTTCTTCAGACCTAACATTGAGTACAGTGTCCCATTTGGTATGTACCTAAGCAGGCATTTCCAACAATTGGCATGTCCACAGAAGTCCCTCATTAAAAGAATACATGTCCTATGCAGACTGCCTCAAGGTCCTATTCTCCTACAGGCTGCTGAGGGGAAGCTCTATGTCTGGCAGAGACTGACCCTTTTCTGGAACAGGCTTCCCATCCATGTGAAGTAGAGTTCCTTCCTAATCTAATTCAGCTGTAACTAGGAGAACTGGATGGGGAACAGGAATTTCATCTCTGGTTTGGCACCCATGTCTCTAATGGACAGAGGCAGCCTGTAAATGGTTAATCTCCCAGGCCCCTGCTTATAAATGTTTCATCTCCCAAGCCTCTCCTTACTCTTAGCGAGAGTACCAGAAATTGTCAGATATTTAGGATGCATGACTAGGCTTGAAAAGCCACTTTGGTTGTTAGACTAGTAAAGACCTATGAATGTATGAGTACTGATTAATCCCATGTATGTTTACTAAGTGATGGTTTTATATTGTGCTTATTAATTTAGTGCTATGTGATGATAATTTGTTCTATACAGTTCTATATATGCACAGTGTTAATGTGATTCTCTATCAGTATAACTCCTGCTAACATACTTTGAGCTTACATTCGTAAACTTTCTTATTATCTCTCTACTTTCCCCATATTCTCTTGCTCTGACTCACTGTGGTCCTTCCTCCATCTCTTTCTATAATAAGTAATCTGATGTTGTTAATCTTCATTCATTCCTTACTGATGGGTGTTGGTTCCGTTCTCTGAACTGAGTTGGCCTTGTAACAAGCTCGTGCCAGCCAAAAACTCTTGAGATAAACTTCTACCCACAACGCCTTTCTCCCTGTTACCTCAGATCTCGTTTGCCACGTAGCCGTAAAGCTGTGTCAAGCCAGATCTCAGCTAAGTACTTACTTTTGTTGCTTATAAAAGTGTTTTTCTTATATTGTTCACCTTATTTTCAGTCTAAACTCACTTCTCTAATCTCTCATTAGTCTTTTACCCACTTTCGCATATCTTTTTCCTCAAATACCTTACGGTAATCTCAAGTACCATTGTTGGTATGGCCCTTTCCCTCTACCCTCTGTGGTAATCCTTCAATACCATTGCTGGTGTTCCTTTCCCTTTCTTTATTTCCTATCTCTGCACTGGAGGGTTCACCCCTTCCCAGAAAAGAACACAAAGAACAGATAAAGAGACCACATTCAGTTCTTTCTTCTCCCTTTGGTGATAAGGAGGAATCAAGACCAAAAATGACTCTTTTGGCTCCAGAGTTGAAACCAGCTTCTACGTTACCATCTCCAGTACCTTCAACAATTATTTTATCGTTGGCGCCTATTTCATCGGTACAGACAACATCTATGGCACCAGCCCTGCCTAAACTACAGATTTTGACTTCCACACTGACCATGGCACCGAGCTTACCTACAGTTTCGGTTCCAAGTTTGGACACCCCTCCTACATGTCTCTAAACTCGAGACATTGTGCCTATAGATCATACTGCATGGATCTGGTACTCCCCTTTGGCGGATCCTTTTGTTGAGCAGCAATTTAGCCCTTTCTTAGAATGGCCAGAGTCCCCATCGGGGATATCCACTAGATCAACCAGGACCCTCTCAGGATTGGATGTGGTACATCTTGTGGACCATCTGCTGACAGCCAGAGGAATTGCAACACCTTCTAAGACCCCAATCCCCTTTGAACTTGGGAATCTGTCTCCACAGACTCCACCTTATTCTCTTGCTTTGACCTCTTTGCAGGCTTCAAAGTACTCAGCACTGACGCCTTTATCGGTTCCCACACCTTCGGTGCCACTAGTGGATCTCACTGTAGCTCCGGAGCCGACTCTTTGGCCTTTGACTCATTCAGAGCCAGGCCTTCCTCAGGTTCAGGACTGGACTGCAGGCTCCTCGGCACCTGGTATGGCTCTGGGTTTTTCTATGGTGCCGTTGACCATGGTTCCAGGAGCATTGTCAGTATTGAGTCCTCTTGAGGCTTCTTCCTTGAGAGCAGGCTCATCAGAGCCAGGTGTGACCCCGGTTCCAAGGTTTTCCTTCTTGGTTCTGGGCTCCCATCCCTCTTTGCGTGGGCCAGCTTTCCAAGCGATGGAGAGGGCCATTGTCTCTGCAGGCAAGCCGTTAGCGTCGGAATCCCCGATATGTCCTTCCTCTGAGCCACAGCTGACACAAACCACTGCTTTGGGACTTCGAGCACAAGGGCCTCTGGATACCCTACAGTAGGGTGCCCCTTCTTCGGAGTCCTCTTCAGAAACCACCACTGAAGAGGTACTGTGCAAGAGGAAATGCAAGAGGAACCACGTGGACTCATCAGAGGAGTCTCTCACAGGACATGGACTACAATGAAGGGGAGAGGTCCCCTCGGTTGTCTCTGATAATGTCTCATTTGGAGACATCCTGGGAATACTAAAGCAGAGGGGTGACTGGAAGCCCACCAATCCCTCTTCCAAGGAGTCCGTGTTCCTGCAGGCTTTTCATGCTCAACCCTCTACTTCCTGGGTGACCCTGCCTGCAGATGAGCTGGTTCAGCTCATTGTGCAGTACACTTGGAAGAGTCCTGATACCATTGAAATGATCCCATGGAGGCCGGGCAAAATTTTATCTCCCCCTGAGCCGCACCCTCACTGGTCCAAGGGTCTTCCAGTAGATGCGATGGTGGTGGTGGCTGCCATGAAAAAGGAACTGTCCGAGGAGAGCCAGACTGTCCACCCCCCAATCAGGGAGTCTTGGGAGGTGGACAGCCTAGGGAAGTGAGTTTTTGTGTCATCGACCTTTGCAGTTAGGTCTTTGAATTATTTGGCACACTTCACCAGGCTTCAGAGAGACTTAGTCACCGAACTCTCCAAAACCTTTGCACGAGCTGTTTTTGATGAGGTCCGTGACAAGGTTTCCTTGTAGTTAGCTAACCTGGAATCCATATCCAACTCCTCCATGCATCTGATTTCTCACACCACTGAAGGAGCAGCCAGAGTGACGGGTTTAGGCATTGTCAAGCGACGTCATGCCTGGATGCGCTTTTGTGACTTTGCGGACCATTTTAGGTCTTTCTGAATGCTCCAGTTGAAGCCTCCTCCCTTTTTGGCCCTAAAGTGAAAGACACATTAGTCAGGTGTGAGAAGGATGGTAAGACCCTGTCTGCCGTGGGCATATATTTTTCCACTTCTCAGCATCCATACTCTAGGAACCAGAGGAGTAGAAAGATGTGGCACAAGAAATTGCAGGGTCCTTTGTGTGACATGTGGTGAGTATACTGCCCGAGGCAGAGGGAGTAACACATCTGGAAGGCACCCATAGAGGGGCAGAGGGGGTCAGCGTAACCAGGGCTCCAGAGATTCTTTCTGTGGACAACACTATTAGCGCTCCTGAGGAGCATTCCGATTGCTTTCCTCTGGAAGCAGTCGGGGGATGTTTTTCTTATGCCTTTCTGCCTGGCTAACAATAACAGTGGCTCTATGGGTGCAACCGATCATAACCAGAGGATACCATGTCCCTTTCATTCTTTACCCAAGGTCACCAAGTCGAATTCCTGACATTCCACCCAGTCAAAGGGAACCAGCAGTGCTAGAAATTTAAAAGCTGCTTCAAAAAATAGTCATCCAAACAGTCCTACCAAACCAGATAGGATCCGGATTCTACTCAAGATTCTTTTTAGTGCAAAAGAAAACAGGGGACTGGAGAAGAATTCTGTATCTCAGCATCCTAAACAAATTTGTCAAACAAGAAAAATTCCAGATGGTTAATGTTCAGTCTGTCCTCCCTTTCTTGGAGAAAGATGATTGGATGTGCTTAATAGATCTTCAGGATGTGTATTACCACATAAAAATGGACAAGTGCTCCAGAAGATTTCTTCACTTCCGCCTAGGGGCCAATCATTTTCAGTTCCGTGTGCTTCCCTTCAGACTCTTACAGCCCCCAGAGTGTTCACCAAGTGCATGGCAGTGGTAACAGCTCACTTGAGACTTTAAGGATTCTAGGTGTTTCCATATCTAGTCGATTGGCTCTTTACCGCCCCCACCAAGCATCTACTATAGATAGCACTAAACTACATACATGGATTAGCAGAATCTCTGGGAATCTCAATAAACTGGGGAAAGTGCAACCTGATCCCCTCTCAATCCTTAGAATTTATCGGGGTGATCTTCAATACAAATGTTTGCTAGTGTCTCTTCCGGACCACGGACTACACAGGATAAGATCCCAAATAGGGATCATACTCTGTCAAAATCTAGTCCCAGCTTGAACAGTGCTTCAACTCCTGGGTTCCATGGCAGCATCAATTACCATAGTGGCTTTGGCAAGAGTACACATGAGAATTCTCCAATGGCTCCTTCTAACTCAGTGGTATCCCTTACAACATCTCTTGTCTTTTCAAATAAGGATAACTCAACGATGCAAGCAGGATTTAATGTGGTGGATGAAGCCAGACGAACAACTATGGAGTTGCCCCTTTTACCCAAGACAGCCCAAGGCCAAAATGACTACAGATGTTTCCCTGATAAGGGGGGGGGCTTTTCCAGGGGAAGAATGTCCAAGGCACTTGGTCAGACATAGAGGCCCATCTGCATATCAATCTCCTAGAACTGAGGGCAGTCCTTCTAGCGTTGAAAGCATTTCAATCCATCCTTCCGTCAGGGACAATTACTATTCAGTCAGACAACATGTCACTAGTCTGGTACATCAACAAAAAAGGGGGAACCAAGTCCTACCCATTGTGTCCAGAAGCCATGAGAATTTGGCAGTGGGCGATAGCTTCCAACTGCTTTCTAGTTGCAATGCATATTCCCAGGAGCTCCAACGTGATTGTGGACAAGTTGAGCAGATGCATCCTACTGCTTCACAAGTGGTCCCACAATCCAATCATTGCGGCGAAGATCTTCAGCCGTTGGGGACAGCCTTGTTGTGATCTATTCGCATCTCCAGCAAACCACAAATGCAACAGCAAATGTGAAAGTGTTCAATCTCGCCGTTTGTTCTTACGCACGGGTTCGGAGCCGATCCTCGGCTCCGAGTCGGCCGCATCACAAGCTCTACATCTCAGAGAAGCTCGAGACCAGAGTATATCCCATGATCCTCCCTGCTACTCCTCAGATCTAGTTTGCCGCTGCAACAGATCGGTCAAAGAGAGCTCGAGTCAGAGAAAAAGTTTAATTACAATGCTCAGATAAGAGTTTTTTTCTGTCAGAATTTATCAGATAGGATAGTGTATAGAGTGTGTGGTTGTTTCTAGCTAGTTTCGGTATATCTTGGTATATATATATATATATATATATATATATATATATATATATATATATATATATATACACATATATATAGGTAGTTTTTTGTTGGGCTGCGGCCTACTTCTGCCTGTCAGGGCTCTGACAGTGTGTGTGTTTCTTCTATAATTACTGGATAGTGTATATAGGTTACTGTTCGTATTACTTCTATTATTACCTTGTTGCTAATAACCTTCTTTGTGTATTTTATTAGTGTTGGTGACTGTTCTTTATTACTGTTTGGGATTTGTGCTTGCTATGTCAGAGAAGGCCAAAGCCAGATTTAAAAGATGTCAGTGTGGGCAAAAAATGTCCATTACTGACAATCATGCTTCCTGTGTTTACTGCCTTGGCCCTCTCCACTTGCAGGAGGACTGCTCCATCTGTCATTCCTTTAGTGGGAGGGTCATGACAGAGAGGTGCAGGAAGCTGATTGACAGGGGCTTACTTAAGCCGGACTTCCAGGAGGCCTTGGAGAAGTCCGACCAGGCTTCTAAGTCTTCGAAGGGGTCGAAGACGTCAAGGGTGTCGGAGCCCATGTCATCGGCTCCGTGCACCTCTTCCAAGATTCGTTTGCCGGTCCCACAGACCTCGGGGCCGAGCATTGAACGGTTATCTTTGATCGAGCCCCAGGTCTTGGACCTCGTGTTGGAGCTGCCTCCACCGTCGATTCTTCGTTTGGTGCCGTCTTCAGCCCCTTCGACCTGATCTTCCAGACCATTATCGGATACCGATGTGGATCGTGTCGTGCAGAAACTAATGGAGAACACAGCTGTGTCCAAGCTAATTGCGGTTTCGTCCCAATTGGTGTCGAAACTGGAAGGCCTCCCCATATCTCCAACGGATCCTCCTTCGAGACCCATACAGTCTTCGGAGCCGAGAGAAGACGAACCGATGTTAGTGGAGCCCTCGGTGTCGAAACTGTCCATTGTGCGATTGGCACCATTGGCTTCGACTCCTTCGGAGCCCATCGGGGAGTCGTGGAGCCGACGATCTCTCCTTGGTTCTGGGACCGAGAGTCGTACCGACCTTTCGGTTCCGACTCTCCCTCTCGCGGCCTCGGCACAGATAGGGTCGGCTCCTTACTCTGGGTCGGAGCCAGCGGTTCCGGTGTCAGGGAGGCGTCCGCATTCTTCGGAACTAGAGGAGTCCTCGACCTGGGGCTCGGGGGTTTTCGATCTTATGAGGAAGGTATTGTCTGAACAGACAACTACTTCTTCGGAACCGTCTTCTCATTCCCCTAAAGGGCCACTTTCTGTTTCTGCTCCCACGATCCACTCCAAGCGTAGAGTCCCATTGCCTCAGCCAGCCCCAGAAGGGGCTCCCTGTTCCTTGGAGGCTTCACCAGAAGCCCCCTCTGATGAAGTTCCGAGGAAAAGATTGTGCAAGAGGAGGCACATTGATTCCCCACAGGAATCTCTAACGTCTGACACCGACTTGGATGAGGCAGAGGGGTCCCCACGGTCCCCCTCTGAGGATGTATCATTTTCAGACATCCTGGAGATCTTGAGACAGAGGGGTGATTGGCAGTCCCTGGCCCCCACTGAGGATGAGTCGGTGTTGCTGAAGGCTTTTGGGGCTCAACCTTCTACCTCCTGGGTGACTCCGCCCTTCGACGAGTTGATGGACTTAATTGCTCGAAGGGCATGGGAGATGCCAGACACAGTGGAACCGGTACCTCGTAAACCAAACAAGTTTATCACTGCCCCCCAAGATAAGTCCTTTCTTACTAAGGGAGTCCCGGTTGATGCTATGTTGGTAGCGGCAGCCACGAAAAAGGAAATGTCTGAGTCATCTTCTTCTGTTCATCCTCCTAATAAGGATTCTAGGACGATGGACAGATATGGGAAGCCCCTTTTAAGTTCAGCGACTTTTTCCATGCGTTCGCTAAACTATTTGACACATTTTACGCGACTTCAGAGGGATCTCATTAAGGAACTGGGAGATACCCTCCAGGGTAACACAGATGCTGCTGTTTCAGATAAGGTGACAGCACAACTTAACACCCTTACTTCAATAGCAAACTCATCCATGAGGCTCATCTCATATGCGGCCGAAGGATCGAGTAGAGCTGCAGCTTCAGCGATTGCTCTCCGTAGACAATCCTGGATGTGGCTATGCTCCTTCGCGGAAGCCTTCAAGTCTTCCTTTGCCAATACCCCCTTTGATGGCGCCACTCTCTTTGGGCCCAAAGTAAAGGAGACTCTAACTCGGTGTGAGCAAGAGGGGAAGACCCTGTCTGCTGTTGCCGTCCGTTTTTCCGCTCCAACTAGACCATACCCCTAAGGACAAAGGGGTGGAAAGATGTGGTTCCGTAAGACTCAGGGATCTTTCCAAGCCACACAGGGTGATGCCCCCTCCAGAGGCAGAGGGGGGGGAGAAATGGAAGATGCCGCCCTGGCGGCAGAGGGGGTCCGCAAAATCAGGGCAACAGGGATACCATCCCTGGGAAGCCCTTCCAGCACTCCTGAATGGAGGCCCGACTGTCCTGCTCTGGAGGCAGTTGGGGGTCGCTTGGCTTTATACCCACAGGCCTGGCTAAATCTTACCTCAGATTCTTGGGTAAAAAGCATAAGTAACCAGAGGATACAAAATTCCCTCTACGTCAACCCCGCCTCAACAAAAGAGATTTCCAGATGTGCCACCCCATCTGCGAAATCCAGCAGCAGTAGAAATTTCAAAGCTGCTCGAAAAAAGAGTCATCCAGCCAGTCCCGGCGGACCAAAGAGGATCCGGAACTTACTCAAGGTTCTTTTTAGTTCCAAAAAAGACAGGGGACTGGAGACCGATTTTGGATCTCAGCAAACTCAACACCTTCGTAAGGAAGGAAAAGTTCCGGATGGTCACGCTACAGTCGATGCTTCCCTTCTTACAGAAGGACGATTGGATGTGCTGTATAGATCTCAAGGACGCGTACTACCACATCAAAATGGCCAGGCCGTCCAGAGATTACCTGCGCTTCCGGCTGGGAGCCAGTCATTTTCAGTTTTGAGCGCTGCCCTTTGGTCTCACCTCAGCCCCCTGGGTGTTCACCAAATGCATGGCAGTAGTGGCATCTCACTTGAGATGGCTAGGATTCCGAGTGTTTCCATATCTAGACGACTGGCTCCTTACCACCACCACCGAGCATCGTCTTGTACAGGCCAGGGACTACACAGTCGACCTTTGTTCCCATTTAGGAATCTCGATCAATTTCGAAAAATCTGTCTGTGTTAACTCTGATAAAGCTTCCTCCAGTAAGAACGTCAGCCCTCAGGGAACAAGTTACTCTTCTTCTTCAGAACAGAAAAGCTCCGGCCATACTAGTGTTAAAGGTTCTAGGCATGATGGTGGCTTCTCTAATTGCAGTCCCTATGGGCAGAATGCACATGAGGGTTCTCCAATGGCTGCTTTTCGCGCAATGGTCATTCCAACAACTACCCTTATCACACAAAATACTAATAATGAACTCTTGCAAACGAGATCTGCTATGGTGGGTGAACAGTCAGGATCTCACAATAGGTCGCCCATTTGTCCTACCCAGTCCTGCAGTTACAATAACCACGGACGCTTCCCTGAAAGGGTGGGGGGGGGAATCTTTCAGGGAAGAACAGTCCAAAGGGAATGGTCCAAACTGGAGTACAACCTGCACATCAATGTCCTGGAGTTGAGAGTGGTGTTTCTAGCGTTGCAACACTTCCACACATCCTTACTTCTGGGAACGATAGCAGTTCAGACGGACAACATGTCGGTGGTCTGGTACATAAACAAGCAAGGGGGAGCCAGGTCTTACCCATTATGCAGAGAGGCCCTGAGAATTTGGCAGTGGGCAGAGTCCACGGGTCGCTTTCTAGTGGCAACGCACATCCCGGGGTCATCCAACGTCATTGCGGACAGGTTGAGCAGAGCCATCCTGTTGCCCCACGAGTGGTCCCTCAAATCGCCAGTGGCGGAAATGATTTTCTGCAAATGAGGCCAGCCTTGCTGCAATCTATTTGCATCCCCGTTGAATGCCAAATGCAGAAGCTACTTTGCTCTACTCCCCCCTCTGGGCGGTGTCCCCAGGGATGCACTAGTGCACGATTGGCCCCCGGGTCTCCTATATGCATTTCCTCCTGCCCCGTTGATACCCAAATTTCTTCAGAAAGCCAGAGACCTGGAAAGGATGATAATCCTCATAGTGCCATATTGGCCTTGGCAGATATGGTTCCCCTTTCTTCGAGCCCATCAGATGGAGGAACCTTGGATGCTGGACCCAGTGCCAGATCTATTGACTCACTCATCGGGAGTTCCTCACCCATCCCTTCAATCCCTCAAACTGACAGCTTGGCTGCTTCGCTTCCCTGCTTAGCCAGGTCGGATATCTTCTCTCCTGAAGTACAGCACATTCTGGTTGCCTCTCATAAAGCCTCCACCAGAAAACTTTACAGGAGTAAATGGAAACGTTTTGTATGTTGGGTGTCAGGTCAACGTATAGATCCCTTGGTAGCCCTGCTTCATAAGGTTTTGGAGTTCTTATCCTTACTGTTTCATGAAGGGGTCTCTACTTCCAATATGAGTGTGCAGTTGGCGGCCATATCTAACTTCCATGTTGGTGAAGGGGGCTCTTCTATTATGTCTCACAGGCTTTGCAAGGCTTTTATGAGAGGAACTTTCCACCTTCGTCCACCCATTCGGGAGCCAGTTTCCCCATGGAATTTGAACTTGTTGCTGTCGCAACTGATGTTACCACCCTTCGAACCAGCCTCATCCTGTTTCCTGAAGTTCTTGTCCTGGAAGACTCTATATCTTGTTGCTGTTACTTCAGCTCAAAGAATATCGGAGTTACACGCATTATCAGTTAGGCCACCGTATTTGATCTTCCACTCGGACAGAGTGTCCTTGCGCATGAACCCGTCATTTCTCCCCAAAGTTTGTTCTATGTTGAACATTAACCAATCCATAGAACTTCCCACGTTCTTCAAGAATCATTCAAACAAATTGGAATATATGCTGCACAAACGGGATGTACATAGGCAACAGAGATTTTATCTGGACAGAACTAAAAATCACAGAAAATCGGATCAACTGTTTGTTTCATTTGCAGACAACAGAAAGGGCATGGCAGTCACCAAGTGTACCTTGTCTAAATGGCTTTCCGATTGTATAGGCTTTGTATATTCTGTTTCGAATCAACCACTGCCTTTCAAGCCCAATGCTCATTCTACTAGGGCCGTTTCCACTTCCTTAGCTCATGCGGCTCGCTTACCATTGGATACGATTTGTGCAGCAGCAACGTGGGCAACACCTCATACGTTTATCACTCATTACAAGGTGGACAGGGTCTCTAAGGACAGGCCATCCTTTGGTTCCACTGTGCTCAGGAATGTTCTTCCATGAGTCACCCAGGGTAACAGAGCTAGGGACGCTACCCGTGTGTAAGAACAAACAGCGAGATTGAACACTTTCACATAAAGAAGTTATGTTCTTACCATAACGTTCCATGTGAAGTGTTCATCTCGCCTTTGTTCTTCCATTCCCTCCCTCCTTCCCCCACCACGTTCTGGAAGAACTGGTAAGACTAGAGTCTGGTCAGGGTCCCTTCCCTCTTCTGAGGTAAATTAATCTGTGTCCTCCAACGGATATGGTACACCACCATATGGCATTATGCTATTAGTTTATGGTGTATATGGTTACAGGTGTGAGTGTGTGTCTTAGAGCAGTTGATGACCGGTGGTCTGGTTTCTTGCAAACTAGATCTGAGGAGTAGCAGGGAGGATCATGGGATATACTCTGGTCTCGAGCTTCTCTGAGATGTAGAGCTTGTGATGCGGCTGACTCGGAGCCGAGGATCGGCTCCGAACCCGTGTGTAAGAACAAAGGCGAGATGAACACTTCACATGGAACGTTATGGTAAGAACATAACTTCTTTTTTCGCCCTAATCCCCCACTCAGGGGGAGTCTCCGAGGGATGCTCTGATGCATGACTGGCCCACAGGACTTCTGGATGCCTTCCCTTCCTTCCCCCTGATTTCCCAAGTTCTAAAGAAAGCCCTTCATCTGAGAAGCGGAGTAATCCTCATTGATCCTTACTGGCCTCGACAAATTTGGTTCCCTTTCCTGTGGCCTCACCTAGTATACCAGCCATGGATTCTGGATCCAACTCCAGAATTTATCTCGCACCTGCAAGGGTTGACTCACCTTAACATTACCAGTCTCAAGCCGGCAGCTTGGTTTCTCCTCTTCAGGTAATCGCCAGGCAGAATAACCTTACCTCCCCAGTGCATGATATCTTTCTGGCTTCACATAAACCATCCAACAGGAAAATTTATCTCAGCAAGTGAAAGAGGTTCCTTATTTGGTCCCGACAAAGACAAGTACACCCTTGTTCAGCCCCGGTTAGTGTGATTTTGGATTATTTATCAAATCTTCTCCATTCAGGAGCAGCAACCTCAACCATTTGAGTACACTTAGCTGCTATCTCAAACTTCCATAATGGGTTTTGAGACTCATCGCTAATCTCCCATTGTTACTGCAAAACTTTCTTAAAAGGTGTCTTACATATTAGTCCACCCTTCAGGGAACTCATCGAACCTTGGAATTTAACGCTAGTGCTACAATCCCTGGCACGTTCACCCTTTGAACCTGCTTCCACGTGCAACCTTAAATTCCTCTCTTGGAAATCTCTATTTTTAATAGCTGTCACTCAAGCCAGATGCATTTCAGAGCTTCAGGCTTTGTGTATTGAACGCCCTTACATAATATTTCACAAAGACAGAGATTAACTCCGGATAAATCCTTCTTTTCTGCCCAGAGTTATATCAGACTTGACAATTAACCAAGCGATTGACCTCCCAGTCTTTTTCTCCAACTATTAAAACAAAGGAGAGTACTGTCTTCATTTGTTGAATGTTCATAGTTACATTTTTACCTGGACAGAACAAAGTCAATACGTAAATCAAATCAGCTATTTGTGTCCAGTTCAGACCCGAAATTGGGAAACCCTGTCTCAAATGTAACCTTGTCCAAATGGCTGAGAAACTTTACATCCTTGATTTACCAACGAAATAAAATTTCTCTACCAGGCAAAGTCAGAGCACATTCTACCAGCTCGGTAGCAACTTCTGTTGCTTTTCATGTAAAAGCTTCATTGAATATTTGTGCAGTTGCAACTTGAGCTACCCTCATACCTTTATCACTCATTACAAATTGGATTTGGCTTCCAGGGGAAGAGTGTCTTTTGGTTCAGTGGTGCTCAGGAACATCCTTCTATAAGGGCCTCCCAGGACTAAAGGTAGCTAGGGACTCTGTCTCATCAGTAAGGAATGAATGAAGATTAACAACATCAGATAAAGAAGTTATGTTCTTACCATAACGTTCCATCTGTATTGTTCATCTTCATTCATTCATTACGTCCCACCGTCCTTCCCCCTCCAGAGGCTCCTGGGGGATTGAAGTGGGTCCTACTCCTGCTTTAGGGTTTCTGCTCAGAGACAGCCTCTGCTTTACTTTTAATGGGCAAACTCGATTTGAGGTAACAGGGAGAAGGGCGTTGTGGGTGATGTTTAGCGCGAGAGTTTTTTTGCTGGCACAAGCTTGTTACAAGGTCGACTCGGTTCCGAGGACGGAACCGACACCCATCAGTAATGAATGAATGAAGATGAACAATACAGATGGAACGTTATGGTAAGAATATAACTTCTTTTTAACTTTATTGCCCCAATATAATATAACAGTTTAGTAGAGTTTTTCTCTTTTCTTTCTTTCAGACCCTGTGGTCATTGCATCTGATCCAGATACTGCAGGAGTTCTTCCACAAGGGACAACTCCCAAACGTTTTCACTGAGAATTTTGTCATTGTTCAATGTAAGCAAATTTAACGTGAAGAATCTTGCTGTGTATTAAATTGCCTTCCACCCCCCTTCAAATGAGTAATCCTTGCACTCTAAGAACCACCTACTAAATTGGCCATTGTCCTTTGTCTTGACCAGTAGCTTATACTATATATGACAGTTACTTAGTCTCCCTAGCTGCCAGGTTTCTACATTCAGGAAATAAAAGATCTGTTCTGCTTTATACCTCTATGTTAATTGCTTTGTACTGACTATAAACTGATTACTCTCTGTTATAATTTTACCTAAAGGTGGGAGCACACTACATTCCCTTACCCTATCTCCATTTATCATCTACCTTCTCTTACTTTACTAATGTTAAGTTGTCAATCTCACCTTCATTCTTGCTGGATGGGTTCGGAGCCGAACCTCGGCTCCGACTTGGACTATTACTAAAGCTCGAGAGCTATTTTTACTGGCTTGAGGCTATCCTATGTCCCAAATGCTAGGTGTGAAATACCCAGATCTCATTTACCGCTTCAGCTACGAGGTTGCGTCTTTTTGCCGGCTCAGGTTGTATTAATATTTTTCTTGGTTTTTAGACAGCTTTTTGGGGTTAAATATTAGCGATAGTGTTTTTTAGTTACTACCCTTAGATCCCAGTTTAGGATTCCCTCTTAGGTAGTTTTTGATACTGTTTTTTTCCCCTCACCTAATAGTTAGGCCCTTGGCCAATCCCCTTCCATTCTTATTTGTGTGTGTTTGTGCCTTGTTAGATTGTATTAAAAAGTGTGGGGTATTGTTATATTTTTTCCTAGTCTGTTACAACTTTTTTGTATGTGTGTGTGTGTGTGTTTGACTGATTGTGGCTAGACAGTCATCCCTTTTTCAGGATGTCTAAAGACACTAAGGTCTTGGGCTTCAAGAAGTGTGACCTGTGCTGTCAGAAGATGTCTCTGACAGACGGTCACACTTCTTGTGTATATTGCTTCGGCCCTCTGCACCTGCAGGACTCTTGTTCTGTCTGCCACGCGTTCAGTCCAAGAGTCCTGCAGGAATGCAGGAAAAAAACTTATTTTGAGAGGCTTGTTAAAGCCTAAAGGTTCCCCGGCTAAGCCTTCGTTGGGTAAACCTTCTAAGCCCTCCAAACCATCGGCTCCATGTTCGGAGCCGTCGCCGAGCGGTGCTACTACTACCACTGCATTGGTTCCGGCCAGAACCGATGAATCTAGGCCTCAGTCGACTCCGACTCTGCTGTCGGAGCCGTCTTCGAGCAAGAAGCGTTCCAGGTCTCCTTCCCTGGAATCTGTCCGCTCGGCTCCGAAGTCTCCCTTGTTATCGGAGCAGAGTCACAGGTCCCATTCGTCTCGGTCTTCCAGGCTGTTGGACCATGACCTTGAGAGGGTGGTTAGCAGACTACTTAAGTCGCAGGCACTGGCCCAAATGTTGCATAGCCCTCCTCATCAGGCAGTGGCTTTAACTTCTCCCTCTTTGATTCCTCCTCTGACTCTTACTGTGAGTTTGAAGCCGGAGATCGTAGGGGTCGGGACAGTCGGAACGTCGGAGCCGATACCACCCCTTTCGTTTCCCTCGTCGGCTCCGATCTCTTCCTTGGTTCCATCCTTGGAGGGATCCGGGCGCCGGGACTCTCTCATCGGCTCCGAGGGGGCAAGTAGCATCGGACCCTTGTCTGACCCCGTTCTCCCTCTCGGAGCTTCGGCGCAGGTGAGTTCGGCCCCAACATCAGCCTCGGAGCCATCCCTCTCGGTGCCGGGAGGAGTCCTTGTCTCTTCAGACTGGGGACCCCCTTCCCTGCCTGATAGGGGCGCCTTTGAGGTCATGAGGAGTGTGCTGGCCCCTGTGCCTGCTCCATGGTCGGCTCCTTCGGCTCCTGAATGTATGGTGCCTGCTTCAGTCTCTACCCGCTCTCTTGATCCCAAGCGTGGAGAACCGACGCTACAGATAGCCCCATTGGGCATATCCTCCTCTTCTGAGGCCTCCCCTGATCCTTCAGGGGAGCCCCCTCGAAAGAGAAAATGCAAGAGGAAGCATATAGACTCCCCTGAGTCAGTCACATCGGACACTGACTTGGATGACTCAGAAGGGTCCCCAAGGTCCCCCTCTGAGGATGTCTCATTTTCTGACATTCTGGAGATTCTTAAGCAGAGGGGAAACTGGTCTGCCCTTAACCCTTCTGGGGACGAGTCAGTGTACCTGGATGCGTTCGGTTCTCGCCCTTCCACCTCCTGGGTGTCTCAGCCTTTCGACCCGCTCATGGATGTGGTGGCTCGAAAGGCGTGGACGGCTCCAGATACTATGGAACCAACTCCCCAGAGGCCTACAAAATTTATTACAGCCCCTTCTGACAAGCAGTTTCTAACTAAGGGTGTACCTGTTGATGCCATGATGGTGGCGGCGGCCACTAAAAAGGAGTTGGCTGACCCTTCAGTACCTGTCCATCCTCCTAATAAGGAATCTAGGACTATGGACAGGTATGGCAAGTGGATGTTTTCCTCAGCGACCTTTGCTATGCATTCGCTGAATTATTTGTGCCATTTCACCTGTCTCCAGAGAGACCTTCTCAAGGAACTGGGTGATACCTTACAGGACCCATCAGCTGCAGGGTCTCAGGAAAAGATCAACTCCCAGCTGGGGACCCTAAACTCTATTGTAAACTCCTCCATGCGGCTCATTTCCTATGCAGCCAATGGAGCAAGTAGGGCTGCAGGCACGGGTGTCGCTCTAAGGAGACACGCCTGGATGCGGCTTTGCAACTTTGCTGACCCCTTCAAGGTGTCCTTCACTAACACCCCCTTTGATGGTTCTGCCTTGTTTGGACCTCAAGTGAAGGATACATTGACCAGGTGCGAGCAGGAAGGCAAGACTCTCTCTGCCGTAGGAGTCTGTTTTTCTACCCTTTCTAGACCATACCCTAAGGGTCAGAAAGGTGGGAAAATGTGGTTCCGCAAATCTCAGGGAGTACTGCCTGACACACGTGGTGAGCATCCCTCTAGAGGCAGAGGAGGGAACAATAATAGACGCCACCCGAGGGGCAGGGGGGGTCCGCAGAATCAGGGTAGCAGAGAATCCTTCTCTGACAAACCCTTCTAGCACCCCTGAGGAGCTGCCCAACTGCCCACCTTCGGAGGCAGTCAGGGGAAGATTATCACTGTACCCAGAAGCCTAGCATTCCCTCACGTAAGACATTTGGGTATGGTCGATCATATCCGAGGGTTACAAAATTCCCTTTATTCATACCCCACAACCGCCAAAAGGGCCCCTTCCAGACATTCCACCCGGTCTGAGGGATCAAGCAGCACTAGAAACTTCAAAGCTGCTACAAAAAAGAACCATCCAGCCAGTCCCAGCAGACCAGCAAGGATCCGGAGTCTACTCCAAGTTCTTTTTGGTACCAAAAAAGACAGGGGACTGGAGACCTATTTTGGATCTCAGCAGACTGAACAAGTCTGTTCAAAGAATGAAATTCCGGATGGTCACGCTTCAGTCCATTCTACCCTTCCTGGGTCAGGACAATTGGATGTGCTCTATAAACCTTCAGGTTGCGTACTATCATATCAAAATGAATAGGCGCTCCAGGAGGTTTCTCCACTTCCTGCTGGGAGCCAGTCACTACCAATTCAGAGCCCTGCCCTTTGGCCTCACCACAGCCCCAATGGTGTTTACCAAATGCATGGCAGTGATTGTGACTCACCTGAGACGAAAAGGATTCCAGGTGTTTCCATACTTAGTTGACTGGCTCCTTACTGCCACCACCAAGCGTCAGCTACTTCATTCCAGAGATTATACCCTCCAAATTTGCAACGAGCTAGGTATCTTTATAAACTCCGAAAAGTCTGCCTTGTCGCCTTGTCAGTCTATTAGCTTCATAGGCGCCATTTTAAACACTGTGGAACTGTCAGCAAAACTGCCTTTACAAAGGATTTCAGACATTCGAGGTCATGTTCAAATCCTACTACAAGAGAGCAGAGTCCAGGCCAGATTCGTACTAAAAACCCTAGGTCTCATGGCAGCAGCTATCACATTACTCCCCCTAGCTCGCTTTCACATGCGGATCCTGCAATGGATGCTGTTTTCCCAGTGGTCCTTTCAACAGCTTCCAATGTCACACAGCATTCTAATCACTCAGTCATGCAAAAGACACCTTTCGTGGTGGATGGTCTTTCCTCAGGTTCTTCAGGGCAGACCCTTTGTCCTTCCTCCTCCTGTGGCTACTGTGACAACGGATGCCTCCCTGATCGGGTGGGGGGGCGAGCATTTTCAGGGCAGGACAGTCCAGGGCACATGGCATCCTTTCGAAAGCCACCTGCACATAAATGTCTTGGAAATGAGAGCGGTGCTTTTAGCGTTGCAGGCCCTTCAAGACTCTCTACCCACCGGGACTATTGCAATTCAGACAGACAATATGTCTGTAGTGTGGTACATCAACAAGCAGGGCGGAACCAGGTCCTACCCCCTATGTCGAGAAGCACTCAGAATGTGGCAGTGGGCGATCTCTTCTCAACGGTTTCTGGTAGCAACGCATATCCTCAGGAAGTCCAACGTCATAGCGGACAGGCTGAGCAGAGCCATTCTCATTACCCACGAGTGGTCTCTCAAACAGCTAGTAGCGGAAATAATCTTCAGGAGGTGGGGTCAGCCTTGCTGCGATCTTTTTGCAACCCCTCAAAACAGCAAGTGCCCAGACTTCTTCACCCTCTTCCCTCTCCCAGGTCCCCCCCCCAAGAGATGCTCTAGTCCACGATTGGCCCCGGGGTCTTCTGTATGCCTTTCCCCCCTTTCCCTTAATTACTCAGCTAATCCAGAAAGCAACTGTTTTGAGATCCAGAATGATCCTTGTTGCCCCTTACTGGCCTCGACAAATTTGGTTCCCGTTCCTGCAACGTCATCTACTAGATCAACCCTGGCATCAGGACCCAGCGCCAGATCTTCTGACACATCAGTCGGGCGGGCTGCATCAATCTCTCCAATCTCTCAACCTCACACCTTGGTTGCTCCACTTCCAACCCTAGCCAGGCTTCCCTCAATCTCTCATTCAGATCGTGACATCATACTCGCTTCGCACAAGTCTACTACCAGAAAGACTTATGCTAGCAAATGGAAGCGTTTCTCTGTTTGGGCAGGGGAGAAACAAGTTGACCCCTTTACAGCCCCTGTCCATACAGTCTTAGAGTTTTTGGCAGAACATTTTCAAATGGGATCTTCTTCAGCCACCATCAGAGTTCAGTTGGCAGCCATTGCGAATTTTCATGTTGGATTGTCAGAGACCAGCATTATGTCACACAAACTTTGTAAAGCCTTTCTAAAAGGAACCCTCTTACTTAGGCCCCCTGTAAAAGATCCTCCCCCACCATGGGAACTAAATTTGGTGCTGTCGTCTTTAATTCTCCCTCCCTTTGAACCTGCGGCTTCCTGTTCACTAAAGTTGCTCTCTTGGAAAACTCTGTTTTTAGTAGCCATCACTTCAGCGAGAAGGGTATCAGAACTTCAAGCCCTTTGTGTTCGCCCTCCTTACCTTGTTTTTCACAAAGATAGAGTGTCACTTAGGACTAATCCGTCCTTTTTACCCAAAGTACTCTCTGAAAAAAAGCTGAATCAGACCATCGATCTTCCTGTTTTCTTCCCATTTTATATCAATAGGTCTGAACGGAAGTTACAATCTCTAGACGTTCACCGTCAATAATGCTTCTACCTGGATAGAACCAAGC
Source organism: Protopterus annectens (assembly GCF_019279795.1). NCBI lineage: Eukaryota > Metazoa > Chordata > Ceratodontiformes > Protopteridae > Protopterus > Protopterus annectens. The sequence goes on along the minus strand of NC_056747.1, from coordinate 82,476,710 downwards.
AGACGAGGAAATCAGAACAGCTCTTCCTGTCTTACGCGGAAGGGAAACAAGGCCTGCCAGTTTCCAAAGTAACCTTGTCCAGGTGGTTGACCTCTGTCATCATGTTGATTTACCAATTAAGGCATAAAGAGCTCCCTATTAAGCCCAGAGCTCATTCAACCAGAGCATTAGCTTCTTCAGTAGCCTTTCAGGCAAGATTGCCAATGGACTCCATTTGTGCAGCGGCTACATGGGCCTCTCCTCATACCTTCTTTTCTCATTACAAGCTGGACATGACCTCTAGAAGTAGGGCTGATTTTGGTTCCACTGTACTCAAGAGTTTGTTCCATTGAGCCACCCAGGACTAAGGTGCTAGGGACATCCAGCAAGAATGAAGGCGAGACTGACAACTTAACATTGAGAAGTTATGTACTTACCATAACATTCCATGTTTGTTGTCTTCTTCTCTCCATCTTTCTTGCGTCCCACCATCCATCCCCCTAGCCTGGCAAGACCGAGAGTATCTTCTGAGATGTGTTATCATGAGAGTTATCTCCTTAGCTACCTCTTTCTTTTTCTTGGTAGCTCTTTTAAGAGTTTTGTATACCTAGATGTATATATATATATATATACATATATATATATATATATATATATATATATATATATATATATATATATATATATGTGTATATATATATTCTCAGCCATGGTGGGGACATGTATGTCCATAGTGTTAGCTATCAAACGAGATCTGGGTATTTCACGCCTAGCATTATGGGACATAGGATAGCCTCGAGCCGGTAAAAATAGCTCTCGAGCTTTAGTAATAGGCCGTGTCGGAGCAGAGGTTCGGCTCCGAACCCATCCAGCAAGAAAGAAGGCGAGAAGAAGACAACTAACATGGAACGTTATGGTAAGTACATAAGTTCTCATTATACTTCCTACATACGCATTTCACTTGTGTTTCTTATTTTCTGACTCTCCCAAATGACCTTACTACTGTCATACAAACAATCCGGTTTCTTTTTACCTAATTCCCAACTTCCATTTAATCTTTCTTTCTCCCATACTACTTTGCACTATATTTATTCATAGTCACACCCCTCCCTAACAGCATCTATCTAGTCTACATTATAGCTTCTACTTTTCTGAAATAAACCTCACATCTTCCAGTTATAATTGCATTCTCATACTCTGGCAGTTTGAACCCCTCTATTCCTTATATTCCAGAGAAGATACTAGGACACCCTAATTCTCTTCCTTCATAGAAAATATCTCTTTCCTACTTACCTTATATCAGCTTTCAGACTCCACCACCACTAAATATCCTTCTGCCCTGCAGCTTCCTTTTTCATCCCTACTTCCCCACAAACTGCAAACTATAACATACAGATTCCTTTACTTAATCATGCTACTCCTCAGCTTATCCTCTATTTTACTGTTACTGTGCCATCTCTCATCCCACCATGACTCTGTAATAGCTCTCAACATCTTTCCAGCTGTGTCACAACCACCTATTCATACTTCCTCCCTAAACTCTCCACACATCTCACCAAACCTATTTAATGATACCCCTCACCTTTACTCCAAATATAGACTAACTCCATTTCAATGCAAACCAAAATAAAACTAAGTGGAAAAATAAAAAACAAGCATCAGTAATTCCCCAATATACTAAAATCCTTTGGGGGGGGGTATTCACAATAGACCTGGTACTAACTATGACAATGAACATCAAGACAATTCTCTTCCTCATACTACTCTAACCCTACAATGGTCAACCCCAACCCCAATAATCTAACATTGTCTGCAATAAATGCTGGAAACATAACAAATGAAATCGCTGAACTACTTGCCTGGATTTCCCAACATAAGCCTGATATAGTCTCACTGTAACTGAAACACGGCTTAAACCCAGCATAAACGACTCTGAAATTACACCTCTTGGTTATAATATCATTCATAATGACCGTATAAAAGAAAAGGTGGTGGTATTACTTTAATATTTCCCCAACAACTACCACATTTCCCCTTACAATAAACCAATACCAAAAACCAATTCAGCAGAGCTTCTTATTACTTTGCTGAAATTAAACAATTATAAAAAGATATATACTACTGATTTTTACATCCCTCCTGTCCGTAATATAGGTGTACTGGAAAATATCCTACATTGGATATTCATAACAATTCTGCAAGAAAAAATACCACTAGGTGACTTGAATGCCAGTTGGTTGAACATAAACTCTAACTACACTCCATCTAGCATGACCTTATCTGGTTCCACACAACTAGTGAATAGCCCCACACATTATAGCAAGGCACAAATTCCATATTAGACTGGATCCTAGTATCTGACCCTAGTACAATGTCTGGCAGTGTTGTTGATCATATCCCAGTCTATACACACAGATATTATGCTAAAAACTATAGACCAATTACTTACCTTCCAATTATGTATAAACTATATAATGGAATTGATGCTGATAGCATAATAGTCATTTAAAAGAAAACTCAGTCATGGCATTAGAACAAATGGGTAACAAAAGAAAGTCATATGGAACAAAGGATCATTTGTTGGCAAATAAAGTCATAATGGAAACTTGTTTGAAGGGGAAGAATCTTAGTATGGCATGGATAGATTACAAAAAAGCATTTGACAGTAACCTACATTCATTGATAAAGGAGTGCTTACAAATGTATAAGGTACTCCCTGCATTGACTAATTACATTACAGTGACCATGAAACAGTGGCAAACCACTTCGCCTAAGCCATGATAAAGGACATATTATTACCCCAAGGATAAAAATTCAAAGGGGGATATTCCAGGGTGACTCTTTGTCACCACTGTTTTTTTTTTGTCTTGCCTTTAATCCATTAAGCTGTCTATTTAATAGATTAAGTCATGGTTATAATTTAGCTCCCAGAAAACAACAAAGCATAAAGACTTTTCATCTTCTTTTTGTGGATGATTTAAAACTGTATAGTTCATCAGATGAAGAGTGGAAAGCACAACTGCAAGTGATCAAAACTTTCTCAGATGATATAAGAATGTCACTTGGTTTTGATAAATGTGCAAAAGCAATATTTTAAGCAGGAAAGCTGCAGCACCAAGAAAATATCAGTCAGGGACAGGAATGTGATGTAAATAAACTTGAGCAGGAGTGAGTGCATTAATATTTGGGAATTAATTAAGGGGCGGCAATAAAACATGAACAAATGTGACCAAACTCAGTAAGGAATATGTTAGATAACTAAAACTGATACTGAAAACAGGCCTGACATCTGGGAAAAAAGTCCAAGCTATAAACTGATGTACAGTTTTGGGGTGATTGGCCCCAAAAGGTATTGGATCAGTTGGACAGGAAAACAAGAGAAATGCTTCTTGCTTATCAAATGATATATAAAAATCGGTGTATACCAAGATTATATATTCCTTGTTCTGAAAGAGGTTTGAGCCTCCTCAAAACTGATTACATGTATAGATCAGCAGTTGTAGGACTGCTTACATATCTGCTAACCTCACCGGATTCAAATATAATGAACATTTTAAAACATGAAGAGAACAAAGTCTAAGATGATTTCCATGCTTAGTTTAGCAGAAGCAAATCAGTGTCAAGCGGGAATGGAAGCCAAACCAGAAGTAGAGAAAAATCAGGAAGCAACTGAATGTGCCAGAAATCAAAAGAAAGAATGTAAGAAGAAGGATCAGATGAAAAGGCAAGAAATGTGGAGAAGGCATAAATATAGTTGCAAATACAGAAAACTCCTGGAACAGCATCATGTCAATCAGCATCTGATGCAGGAATGGTGAAGGAAAGGTGAATTTAAACTAAAAGATGAAAGGTTAATATTGGCAGGCCAGGATAGTGGACTACGAACATGTTGGTTTACAAAGTCCATTGAACATGTGCTAGAAACAGACAAATGCGGGTTTAGTAGAAACGACCCAGAAATAGCTGCACATCTTATTGCTGGGTGTGATACACTAATGGCAGAGGGCCTGTATACTGAAAGGCATAATAATGTGACAAGACTGTTGCACTGAGGATTGTGCAAATATTGCTATATTAAAGTAGCTGAGAAGTGTTGGAAGCATGAACCACAAAGCATTATAGAGAATGATGAAGTTAATATCACATGAGATCACCCATTACCAACATTTCAAAAAATAGATGCAAGAAAACCAGATACAGTAGTCCATGAAAAGAAGACAACAGTAGCACTGATCACTGAAATTCCTGCACCCACTGATTACAGTATCTTATGTACAGAGAGAGAGAAAGGCATAAAATACCAGGATTTGAAGGCAGAAATGAGGTCAATGTGGAAGAGTGATACCCAGACAATTCCAGTACTGGTGCCATCAATTGTTCTCATAAAAAAGAATTTACAGTCGTATTTAAATATGCTACCAATACATGTAACTCCGTTTGAATTGCAGAAGGAGTCAATTCTGGGCACATTGTGGATACAGCAAAGAGCACTTTTGGCTGTCATCAAAGATTGAAACAATACTAATTTCATGGACTTTAGTCATAGTTTGACTTAAGAGTGATGTAATTCCCACCATGCTATTAGAAACTCAAAAGACTTGGAGAGATTAAACTCAGTCATCTCACACATCCACCTATACAGATTGTTTATAAAACAACATGCAACCTTTCCAAGTTTAACCAAGAAATGTTCATTACTACCCCATCTGTTAATTGAAATTTCCTAAAAATCCTCCCCTAAGATGATGCTGTAAATGAATTCAGTACAACTTTTCTGAATATCCTAAATGTCCTTGCACCTCTAGAAGGAAGAGACTAAAAACAAATAATGCAATCTGGCTTTCTGAAAAGAGTAGAATATTAATACAGGATAGAGAAAAAGCAAGGAAAGAATGGAAGAAGTATAAAACACTATAGTATCCTGAAGAGTTCAGAATGCTTTGCAATTGTACTATAAAGCAAATTAATGAACACAAAAAAACTATATAATAACTTTCAGAATAGTAGCAAACACAATCCAAAAAAATTCTAGCCAGCCATTAAAGAAATCTTGCATTCTGGCCATAAATTCAACCCTAACCCCTCTCCTAATGACTCCTCAATCAAAACTGCAATACAATTCAACTCTTATTTCACAGATAGTATAACATCTCTATCCAAGGATTCCCCAACATCTAATCCTAACCTAGCCCAACAGCCACGTAGCACTACATCCACTTTCACCTTCAAGTGCCCACTACTCTTAAATTTAAACCATGCTGTATTTCATCTGTTGACCTTCCAACTGAGTACCTTAAAATAGTAGCTGATAGCATTGCCTATCCTGTCTCAATCCTAATAAATAGGTAAATCCAGGAATCCCACATTCACTCTGTCTAGAAAAAGTCACACATTTCTCCTTTGCACAAAGAAGGACATCAGCAGACGTTACTAACTTTAGACCTATAGCAAACTTATCTTTCCCCAAAATACCTCATTATATCCGAGTGATGCCTCCAGGTGCATATGCAGTTAACTTCTACTGACACCTCTAGGTGTCAAATATTGCTTGCTCATATTTGCATCAATAATTCCGAAACCATGCTATGTACAAGGTTTTAAAAGATTTAATCTTAAAACTTACACAATGGCAAACTCAACTGCATTAATATTTGACCTCTGTGTCGTGCAGGTACAGAGATATTAACTGTTGTTTTTATATTAATTTATATAGATATAATTTTCACATTTTTCTAATTGTTTCAACAACCAAGTAACACAGACAGAATTCCTTAGCCTCATATGAAAGCTCTCAGCTAGATGTATAAAATGCTGCTGATAATATGTGTGTAACAGGAGTGGCTACTGAGATACTGTAAGTTGTTTACAAAATATTACAAATGTAATAGTTACTGTGTTTACTGTGACTTATAAAATTCAGTTTAAGACTTAGAACCTAAAGAATACTACCACTATAAAATAGTTTGTGATGAAGGGTTTGCCAATTATACATCTTTCATAACCCCTATGGTTCCATATATATGAACATTTGTTTGGAATGTGAGGACATAATTTTATTCTGTCAAAAGGCTTAGGCTCCACCATTGGAAGTTACAGTGCAAACTTCCTGAACTCCATTGTAGTGAATGAGATACTTGAAAAATACATTCAGACACAATTGCTAAACTATGCAGGAAGAACTATCCCCCACCACACAACATGACTTCCGTCCTTTCCATAGTGCTAACATTGCACTTTTAACTTATATGGATACTGTTAATAAAGCTAGAGATAACGGCAATCTATTTTCCTCCTTATTTCTGAACCTCTGTAAAACCTTTGTCACAGTTTGTGACATCAAACTTCTACTTAAAATGTCCTCATTAAGTTTCTCTCATCCCACCCTTCTGTGGTTCTAAAGTTACCCATCTAATACGTATCGGTCAGTAAAATGGCACTCCACCCACTCTCTATAGCTCCCAGTCACCACTGGTGTACCACAAGGCTCTATCCTCGGTTACCCCTCCTTTGACATTCTCACCAACACCTTCCACACATCCTCACAACAGGCTTCCCCTAATACAGTGCCCAGGTGACTCCACACTCATTCTCGCATTTGACAATATGTCACACCTCCAAAAAATTACTCAGGAAGCTTAAACAGCCACTGAAATATGGCTTTGTAACTCATAACTCATGCAAACCAACTACTATTTTTTCCCCAAATCCCTCTCTGTGAAAAAACAAAATTTAAAGTCTACTCTTTTGATAATACAACCATTATAGACACTTCTCATAGCAAATTATTAGGGATGATAGTGGATGATAATCTTAAATTCAACCTACAGATACAAAATTGCATAAGAAAAACTCATCAAGAACTAGGGATGGTTTATGGAGCCAAAAACATTCTTACCAAAGCAACTAAATCTACATGTGCAACTACTTATCTCCTCCCCACACTTCTTTAGTGTGCTCCCATCCTTACAAACCTTCATGCATCACAAAAATCAAAACTTGAGCAATGCTATAACAAAGTTGCTAAATTTGCAGCAAATAACTTTCAGAAGCCACCACTGTACAGTACTAAAAGTCTAAATTGGTTAGAACTACCCCATCAACTAACAGATACACAGCTTCTTACCACCTGTAAAATTATCTATAATCCATCTGCTTTTCCAGCTGTAAATAACATTCTACACAACTGTGTTCCCAGTCAGTCATTAAGACTGAATTACCTAAAACTCCTATCTGTCCACAAATCTATCAAATCTGCTGGGTATTGCCTGTACTCATACCATGTTGCTACTGCCTAGAACTCCTTGCCTTTATCCATCAAGTCAGTATCTTCCCTGACATCCTTCAAAACTTTTCTGAAAGACTTCCTAGCCAAAAGGGTTTCTGTTCTTGCTCAACACCAGGATAAACTATATCCCTAAATGTGAATAAATACCTGTTCATACATCACAGCTCCTTACTCTCCCTTCTTCACTCACTTCCTTACTTTTATCAGATTCTTTGCATATGCTTTCTGTCTAAATATACCATAAGCCTGTTTTTCTCTCACTTTGTATTGCAATTCGTCTTTGTATTATATTAACTTACCTTTAATTTCTCTATAAAGTGGCTAAATTTTCTCTAAATATTAAATCATTGCCACATAGCTTGTTATCTATTCTTAACCAATAATGTGAAATTGTTCGATCTCGCCGTTTGTTCTTACACATGGGTTCGGAGCCGATCCTTGGCTCTGAGTCGGCCGCATCACAAGCTCTGCATCTAAGAGAAGCTCGAGGCACAGTCCCTATCTCATGATCCTCCGCTGCTATCCCCCAGATCTAGTTTGCCACTGCAACAGATCGCGTCGAGGAGAGAGCTCGGGCCAGTAAAATTTTGTATTTTACAATTAGTATTCTATTTAAAACTAATTTTTCTAGTTAGTTTCGACTTAGTAACCAGTGTGTGTGTGTGTGTGTGTGTGTGTGTGTGTGTGTGTGTGTGTGTGTGTGTGTGTGTGTGTGTGTGTGTGTGTGTGTGCTTTTTCTTAGAGTTTACCCATTATATATATATATATTTTTTTTTTTCCCAAGTTTCGGTTTAGGCCGAGTTAGTCCTGTCAGGGCTCTGACAGTAGCAAAATTACAGTTATAGGCTTATATATACATATATATATATATATATATATATATATATATATATATATATATATATATATATATAGATAAATATTAGTATTTCTAATATTGCTAGTATTTGCTGTGTTGTTTAATTGTAGTTGTAGTTGTGTGCAGTGTTCTATATATTTAGAATTGTTAGTGCTTATTACTTGTTTTGGACATGGCAGAAAAGGCCAAGTCTGGGTTCAAGAGATGTCAGTGTGGATAAAATATGTGCATCACCAACAATCATACTTCCTGCGTCTACTGTCTTGGCCCTCTCCATCTGCAGGAAGACTGTTCTATCTGTCATTCCTTCAGTGGAAGGGTCATGATGGAGAGGCGCAGGAAGTTAATCGAGAGGCGTTTGCTAAAGCCCGACTTTCAAGAAGCCTTGGAGAAGGCTGATCAGGCGTCGAAGTCTTCGAAGGGGTCAAAGTCTTCGAAGATATCGAAGCCCAAGTCATTGGCTCCAAGCACCTCTACTAAGATTCGGTCACCGGCTCCACAGACCTCGGGGCCGAGCATCGAACCATTGTCTCTGATCGAGGCCCAGGTCTTGGAGCCGGTATCGGAGGTGCCTCCATCTTCGATCCTTCGCTCGGTGACATCTTCGGCCCTTTCGACCCGTTCTTCCAGGCCGTTATCTGACACCGATGTGGATCGAGTGGTGCAGAAGCATATGGAGAACACGGCTCTATCTAAGCTCATTGCGGTTTCGTCCCAGTTGGTATCGAAACTTGAAGCCCTCCCTGTGTCTCCTGCAGATCCTCCTCCGAGACCCATCGAGTCCTCGGAGCCGGGAGATGAGGAACCGATGATTGTTAACCCCTCGGTGCTGAAGCCTTCTTTAGTGCGGTTGGCACCATTGACCTCGACTCCCTTGGAGCCCATCGAGGAGTCCCGGAGCCGATGGTCTCTCCTCAGTTCCGGGGCGGAGAGTCGAACCGAACTTTCGGTTCTGACGCTCCCCCTCGGAGCCTCGGTGCAGATTAGCTCGGCTCCGTCCTCGGGGTCGGAGCCCGTAGTCACAGTTTCGGGGAGGCTGCCGTGCTCTTCGGATCCGGTGGAGTCCTCGGCCCGGGGATCCGGTGCCTTCAACGTCATGAGGAAGGTCCTGTCTGAACAGACATTTACTTCATCGGAGTCGTCTTCTCCTTTCCCCAAGGGACCGCGTTCTGTTTCTGCACCCGCGATCCCAGCCAAGCGTAGAGACCCAATGCCTCAGCCAGCCACAGAGGGTGTCCCCTGTTCCTCGGAAGCTTCACCAGATGCCCCCTCTGATGAAGTTCCGAGGAAGAAATTGTGCAAGAGGAGGCATATTGATTCCCCACAGGAATCATTGACATCGGACACCGATTGGATGAGTCGGAGGGGTCCCCACGGTCCCCCTCTGAGGATGTCTCATTTGCTGACATCCTGGAGATCTTAAAGCAGAGGGGTGATTGGCAGTCACTTGCCCCCACTGAGGACGAATCGGTGTTGCTGAAGGCTTTTGGGGCTCAACCTTCTACCTCCTGGGTGACTCCGCCCTTCGATGAGTTGATGGACCTAATAGCTTGAAGGGCGTGGGAGAGTCCAGACACAGTGGAACCAGTCCCTCGGAGGCCCAATAAGTATATCACTGCCCCCCAGGACAAGGCCTATCTCACTAAGGGAGTCCCAGTTGATGCTATGGTGATGGCGGCAGCCACGAAGAAGGAAATGTCTGAGGCATCTTCCTCTGTACATCCTCCTAGCAAAGATTCCAGGACTATGGACAGGTATGGGAAGTGCGTTTTCAGTTCAGCGACTTTCTCCATGCGATCGCTGAACTATCTCACGCACTTTACACGCCTTCAGAGAGACCTCCTTAAGGAGCTGGGAGTTACTCTCCAGGGTAACACAGATGCTGCTGTCTCGGAAAAGGTTACAGCACAACTCAACACCCTCACTTCGATAGTTAACTCGTCCATGAGGCTCATCTCGTATGCGGCCGAAGGTTCAAGTAGGGCTGCAGCCTCAGCGATCGCTCTGTGGAGACAATCCTGGATGTACCTGTGCTCCTTTGCAGAAGCCTTCAAGTCTTCTTTTGCCAATGCCCCCTTTGATGGTGCCACCCTGTTTGGACCCAAAGTAAAGGAGACTCTCACTCAGTGTGAGCAAGAAGGTAAGACCCTGTCTGCCGTAGGGGTCCATTTTTCTGCCCCTACTAGACCATACCCCAAAGGGCAAAGAGGCGGAAAAATGTGGTTCCGAAAGACTCAGGGATCTTTCCAGTCCACACAGAGTGATGCCCCCTCCAGAGGCAGAGGAGGGGGGAAAAAATGGAAGACGCCGCCCAGGCGGCAGAGGGGGTCTGCAGAACCAGGGCGACAGGGATAACACCCCTGGGAAGCCCTTCCAGCACTCCTGAGTGGAGGCCCGACTGTCCTACTCTGGAGGCAGTCGGGGGTCGCTTGGCTTTATACCCAGAGGCCTGGCTAAATCTCACTTCAGATTCTTGGGTAAAAAGCATAACAACAAGAGGGTACAACATTCCATTTGTAACCACTCCCTCCGATCAAAAGAGATTTCCAGATGTCCCACCCAATCTGCGAGATCAAGCAGCCATAGAAATAAGAAAGCTGCTCGAAAAAAGAGTCATCCAACCAGTCCTGGCGGACCAAATAGGATCCGGAACTTACTCAAGGTTCTTTTTAGTTCCAAAGAAAACAGGGGACTGGAGGCCAATATTGGACCTCAGCAAACTCAACACCTTCGTAAGGAAGGAAAAGTTCCGGATGGTCACGCTACAGTTGATCCTTTCCTTTCTGCAGAAGGGCGATTGGATGTGCTCTATAGATCTCAGGGACGCATACTACCACATCAAAATGGCCAGGGCATCCAGAGATCATCTGCGCTTCCAGCTGGGAGCCAGTCATTTCCAATTTCGAGCTCTGCCCTTTGGTCTCACCTCAGCCCCCAGGGTGTTCATCAAATGCATGGCAGTAGTGGCGTCTCACCTGAGGCGGCTAGGATTCTGGGTGTTTCTGTATCTGGACGACTAGCTCCTCACCGTTACTACCAAGCATTATCTTGTACAAGCCAGGGACTACACCATCAACCTTTGTTCCCGTTTAGGAATCACAGTCAACTTCGAAAAATCTGCCTTATCTCCCTCACAGCATATCTCATTCATAGGGGCAGATTTAGACACTACTACAGCTTTGATCAAGCTTCCCCAGACAAGAGTTTCAGCCCTCAGGGATCAGGTCGTTCTTCTTCTTTGAAACAAGAGAGTTCCTGCCGCGCAAGTGCTGAAAGCCCTGGGAATGATGGCAGCTACCCTTATTGCAGTTCCGTTGGGCAGGATGCACATGAGAGTCCTCCAGTGGCTGCTCTTTGTGCAGTGGTCATTCCAGCAGCTTACATTGTCACACCACATCTTGATCACAGAATCTTGCAAGCGGGATCTTCAATGGTGGCTTAACAGTCAAGATCTGGCGATAGGTCGCCCGTTTGCGCTAGCCAGCCCTACAGCCACAATAACCACGGACGCTTCCCTGATGGGGTGGGGGGGACTTTTTCAGGGGAGAACGGTCCAATGAGAGTGGTCCAAGATGGAGTACAATCTGCACATCAATGTCCTGGAGTTGAGAGCAGTGTTTCTAGTGTTGCAAAACTTCCACGACTCCCTACCTCTAGGAACAGTGGCAGTTCAGACGGACAATATGTCAGTGGTCTGGTACATAAACAAACAGGGGGGAACCAGGTCTTACCTATTATGCAGAGAGGCCCAGAGAATTTGGCAATGGGCTGTGTCCACCGGATGCTTTCTAATAGCAACACACATCCCGGGGTCATCCAACGTCATCGCGGACAGGTTGAACAGAGCCATCCTGTTGCCTCATGAGTGGTCCCTCAAAAGTCAAGTGGCGGAGAGGATTTTCCACAGATGGGGCCAGTCTTGCTGTGATCTATTTGCATCCCCCTTAAATGCCAAATGCAGAAGCTACTTTGCCCTACTTCCCCCTCTGGGGAGTGCCCCCAGGGACGCACTGGTACATGATTGGCCCCCGGGTCTCCTATATGCCTTCCCTCCAGTTCCATTAATACCCAAATTCCTACAGAAAGCCAGGAGTCTGGAAAGGATGATCATTTTAAAAGCACCATTCTGGCCTCAACAGATCTGGTTTCCCTTTCTTCGAATGCACCAGATGGAGGAACCGTGGATCCTGGACCCAGTGCCAGACATGTTGACACACTTGTCAGGAGTTCCTCACCCATCTCTTCAGTCCCTCAAACTGACAGCTTGGCTGCTCCACTTCCCAACTTAGCCAGGTCAAATTTTTTGTCTCCAGCAGTACAACACATTCTAGTTTCTTCCCACAAAGCTTCCACTAGGAAACTGTACAGGAGCAAATGGAAACGTTTTGCGTGTTGGGCATCAGTGCAAGGCATAGATCCCTTGGTGGCCCCGATACACAAAATCTTGGATTTTTTATCTACACTCTTTCACGAAGGGGCTTCTACATCCATGATAAGAGTGCAGTTAGCTGCCATATCTAACTTTCATGTAGGTGAAGGGGACTCTACACTTATGTCTCACAGGCTTTGTAAAGCTTTCATGAAGGGTACCTTTCATCTCCGTCTGCCCATTCGGGATCTGTTTTTTCCCTAGAGCTTGAATTTGATGTTATCTCAACTTATGTTACCACCCTTCGAACCAGCGTCAGCATGTTCACTTAAATATTTGTCATGGAAGACTCTTTTTCTTATTGCTGTCACTTCAGCTCGTAGGATATCAGAGCTACAGGCCTTGTCGGTTAGACCCCCATACATGGTTTTTCATCCTGACAGAGTCACCTTACGCACTAATCCATCATTTCTCCCGAAGGTATGTTCAATGCTTAATATTAATCAATCTATTGAGCTTCCCACTTTTTTCAAAAAACATTCTAACAAGTTGGAATACATGCTGCATAAATTGGATGTACATAGACAGCTGAGATTTTATTTCTACAGAACAAAGGTATGCAGGAAATCAGATCAGCTTTTCGTTTCCTTCGTGGATAATAAGAAAGGGATGGCAGTAACAAAATGCACGTTATCCAAATGGCTTTCGGACTGCATAAATTTTGTCTATTCAGCTTCCAAACAACCACTTCTGTTCAAGCCTAAGGCTCATTCTACTAGGGTAGTTTTTACCTCTCTAGCCCATGCCGCTCGTCTACCATTGGATACTATCTGTGCGGCGGCTACGTGGGCAAAGCCTCATATGTTTATTACTCACTACAAAGTAGATAGGACCTCCAAGGACAGGGCTTCCTTTGGTTCCACTGTTCTCAGGAACGTTCTTCCGTGAGCCACCCAGGGTAACAGAGCTAGGGACGCTACCCATGTGTAAGAACAAACGGTGAGATCGAACAATTTCACATAAAGAAGTTATGTTCTTACCATAACGTTCCATGTGAATTGTTCATCTCGCCTTTGTTCTTACATTCCCTCCCTCCTTCCCCCACCGCGTTCTGGAAGAACTGGTACGACTAGTGTCTGGTTGGTCTTCGCTGGGTTATCTAGCGCTACCTGCTCATTACTAGGTGTCTCATTAGGTGTACACCGGTCTATGTTTACTTTATATGTTTAGGTTCAGGTGTATGCTTGCGTGAGCGTTAGATGCAGGGGTTGGTAGTGCATTCTGGTTTCTTGCAAACTAGATCTGAGGGATAGCAGCAGAGGATCATGGGTTAGGGACTGTGCCTCGAGCTTCTCTTAGATGCAGAGCTTGTTTTGCGGCCGACTCGGAGCCGAGGATCGGCTCCAAACCCGTGTGTAAGAACAAAGGCGAGATGAACAATTCACATGGAACGTTATGGTAAGAACATAACTTCTTTTTTTCATATTATGTCTGATTTAGTCCAATTATTAAAACTATTATTGTTTGTATTATTTTTGAAGATTGTTAAATTATTGTTCTTAAAATGTTTTGTAATACTTTGAAGCTTTTCTCCCTGGACCTCCACTGAAAGTGGGCTCCTACCCAGTCGGACTTTCCTGGTAATCGAATGTGAATAAATAAATAAATAAATAAATTCTCTAATAAGTTTAGATCAGGCCTTGCTAGGACCTTTCTCCTTGAGCTCTTGGACTGTTTTCCTTCCACCTACCAATATAGCTAAGGCTATTGCAGCAGTGAAGCAGTGAACAATATAATGAACATAAACCAAGTCAAGAATAAAAGGCAAGCACAGAGAGACCACGTTCCTGTTAAAACATGTAGCATAAAAATAAAAACCTTGTGTACAGGAACGTGAGGGCTTGTAAAACTCAACACTGCTTGTTCGCAAAGTCACAAAAATACTGCATTCCTCTGCAGACACCAGCAAGTAGTACTAAGCAGCAATGGCAAATAAAAAGCAAAACCAGAAAGCAGTCCACAACGTCCAAAACGATAAAAAAACTTCTTTATTGCATGCAGTAGTAAGCGCTTTCACCAGAATGGCTTCCTCAGACTGTAGCAGCATACACATCACACAGTCATTAAATAGCTTCAACAATTAACAACAGGGTGTTGTTCAAACCAATTAATTAAACAATAAAATATTCATGAAGCTTCTACTATAAAACATCCATTATGAAACATAGATAAAACAACAGTTAAAAACAAGCAAAAGTGACTGTTCAGAAAATAATAAACTATATTATATATATTATTTTGTATTTAATTTTATTTATTCACAGCTTTACCTAACTTCCTTCTTTTCAAAAAAGGTTGTAGACTAACTTTATCATTCAACCCAGGGGTTGAATCAGCTCTGCATCTTATAATCCATCTGAGTTCCATCTCAAGTGTATAAGCTTCCACATCCCCACCCCTCATAGTATCATGAATAATCTGCAATACAAAAAAGGTAAAGGAATGTGTAGTCCCTGCCTGTATCTGATGTTTCGCTAGTGCATTAGTAATATCACCTATTCTCATTTTATAAAGATGTTCCCTAATTCTCAACCTCAACTGCCTATTGGTTTTGCCAATATAAAACGCTTGGCAGGCAGTGCAACTAGCGAGATAAATCACATTTACTGACCTACAATTAGTCCCTGTGGAAAAGAAAAGATTTGTCCAGTGACAGGCTGTACAAATATATTACTATTGTTAATAAAACTACACTGATTACAACTACCACATGCAACCGTATTAAAATTGACGTCATGTACCTCACACCTTCCTTATGACACAACATACTTTTCAAGTTCAT